>NC_090185.1:39400169-39625584 GCF_024679245.1 Pseudorasbora parva | reverse complement strand
GACTATGCCCAATAATAGAAGCTTATCTATGTCCATCTCTTATATAAACTTTATTCATGCGGCCTAGTTCCTGGAATGTAGGCACTATAGATACGCAATCATGGAAACACGGTTCACTGTCAAACAACAGTTTTTAACAAGATGGTCCTAAATGAGCTCAACTGTGGAGGAAATTAAAGAGCTGTTAGTGCTCTCAGAGTGTTAAAGGTAAAGCCAAAGACCAAGCAGGAGCAGAAGCAAGACTTAAAAGGGGTGGTTGCATGCCATTTCCCTTTTTAACTTTATTTAGTGTGTAATGTCGCTGCTTGAGCATAAACAGTATCTGCAAAGTTACAGCGCTGAAAGTTCAGTGCAAACGGAGATATTGTCTTTTAAAGTTACAGCAGTTTATTGCCTACAAAAGCGGCCGGTTTGGACTACAACGAGCTTCTTCCAGGGTTGGTGACATCATAAACCCTCGCTAGTCTCCGCAGATGTGACTTCTGCCCGTAATGGGAAGGGGCGTGGCCTATCTGGCAACCTGTGCTTGGCACTTCAGCCAATAAAAATACAGGAAACTACATTTGGCCATCTAACCAATCTAAGACCATTGTGTTTTTCAGAGGGATGGGCTTCATAGAAGCAGGAAGCAGACGAGCCGTTCAGAGGACAGTGGAGACAGCGGTGTGGAATAAAGGGAGAATAGAAGAAAAATACGGTGTTTAAAAAAAAAAGTATTAAGACTTAAAAATGTACTGCGCCCCATAAACACAACCAAGCCTAGAAAAAAACCACGGTACCACCCCTTTAAGTAGAGTGAGTTCCACACATCTTCCATTGGTCAGGAAACAGAGTCCTATCCCAGATCAAGAATGGTCATGGCTCTGTTTACAGCCGGTGTGAAGATGCATTTCGGTCGATTGGATCACAAGCGGACCACACTAAATACAGGTGGAAACAGGCTCTGAAACGAAACTTTTTTTTATCAAACAAAGCTGCACAACTGAGCTTTATACTGTTAACATTAAAACATGGAAGAAAAATTGTGATGTATTACTTAAAAAATAAAGTTTTGAAAGTTTATAATTATTACATTAGTGTTAGTATTTTTAATAGACTGAGACGTCTCTAAACTCTACTGTACAACAGTGATATTTCTCTCAAGTAAAAAACAAACTTTTATTTTGACGGGTTGCCGTGAAGATCTTTGAGTGTGTTTATGATGGTAGCTCATCTCAAATGAAACGGTAGAAGCTAATGAAGTGACTCTCAGTAAATAAACTGTGGGTCAGCGCCATTCATTCACACAAACGTGCAGGACGCTCAGGATCCGTAAAGAGTCATTTTGCTGTTTTATCTATTTGACACTACACTAGTCTATATCACCAGATGCGTTCTCAGGTACCGAGATGTGGTACTCATTGATTTAATGTGAATCGGTCCCCGGTAGTACCGTAATTCGGACAGTGCCCTTAAAAGTACAGAGATCGGTACCCAACCCTAGGCAACAAAACAGCCGACTTCCATCAGCGCTAGTTTCTTTAGAGTCGGTTTGGTGTGCCCCTATCTTTAAAAAAAAAAAAAACAGATCCCAGTACATTTGATACCGCTAGAAATCCTCCAGGTCATTTTATCTTGATCCCATAATGTGACTTTTCACTATTCCCAGTGGGAGGAGCAGAGATCCGGTCTTTGTGCTCCATTAGAGGGCCGCACGTTCCCGCAATTCTTGCCAAGACCCACAAATTCCCTGACTCGAGGGCCATCCTGTCCCCTGGTCAAATGCCGGCGCGTCCATCACTGCTCTCAGTTCAACAAACACAAGGCTGTTGACCACCTGGACACCCGTCATAAACCCCTGACTGACCACACAAAAGAGGGATAATCTTGCCATTCGCTCTGTCAGCAATAGTTACAGACTGTGACTCCACGGCAGAAGGGGATGGAGGTATTTGTTCTCCAGAAATCTGAATTGGGAAGGATGTGCCACTCTTCAAGAGTTCGCATAGACCCTCGAGGTTCATGAAAGACCACCTTCTATGGTCATATTTACAAAAAACGGGGGCAGTGAAGGACTTAAAGTGTAAAGCTATAGTGATCTCATCTACATGCCTTGAACTTGATTCTTCTCAGTTCGATTCGCAAGAGCACGGTCGATTAAGAGAGGTTGATGATGTCTGAGAAAGCCAGAAGAGAACGGTTTTCTTTTGACTTGCCTAATGAAGATTTCTGACAGAATCTTTTATCTGCTGAACAGGAGAAGGTCGGGATCCCAGACTCCCTAGACATGAAACACAATTACAAGGAAATATAAATGATATAAGACTATCTTTCTGGAACTGTGCCAGTTTTCCTGAAGTCAAAGTCCAAAGAATCACCACCCACACTGCAAAGACATACGGGAAACCAGCGCCTTGACTAAAATTCTTTCCTTTTAGGGGATATACTGAAGATTATGAGGGAAAAGTGTGACTAAATGATTCCTCGTGTCAGTTTAGTTTAGGTTGGTGGAACACCTCTGACCACATACCATGAAATACCGGCACTTGGTGTTTTCTATAGAAAGCACTCTCAGGATATGAAAACGGTTGCGTGTTTATTTTTCAAGGAAATGCTATGAAAATGTCCCTATGGCTGCATCTGATTATGCCCACTTCCACATTATAAACACTGTAAAAATGCTGGGTTAAAAATGACGGGTAAATGGGTAGTTTTAACCCAGTGGTTGGGTTAAATTTTTGTACAGGTGTGGCGGGGTGGGTAAGTTTCAGGGTAAAATTAGGGACAGGTGTGGTGGTGTGGGTAAGTTTAAGGGTAAAGTTAATGAAAGGTGTGGTGGTGTGGGTCAGTTTAAGGGTAAAGTTAGGGACAGGTGTGGTGGTGTGGGTCAGTTTAAGGGTAAAGTTAGAGACAGGTGTGGTGGTGTAGGTCAGTTTAAGGGTAAAGTTAGGGACAAGTGTGGTGGTGTGGGTCAGTTTAAGGGTAAAGTTAGAGACAGGTGTGGTGGTGTAGGTCAGTTTAAGGGTAAAGTTAGGGACAGGTGTGGTGGTGTGGGTCAGTTTAAGGGTAAAGTTAATGAAAGGTGTGGTGGTGTGGGTCAGTTTAAGGGTAAAGTTAGAGACAGGTGTGGTGGTGTGGGTCAGTTTAAGGGTAAAGTTAGGGACAAGTGTGGTGGTGTGGGTCAGTTTAAGGGTAAAGTTAGGGACAGGTGTGGGGGTGTGGGTAAGTTTAAGGGTTAAGTTAAGGACAAGTGTGGTGGTGTGGGTCAGTTTAAGGGTAAAGTTAAGGACAGGTGTGGTGATGTGGGTCAGTTTAAGGGTAAAGTTAGGGACAGGTGTGGTGGTGTGGGTCAGTTTAAGGGTAAAGTTAGGGACAGGTGTGGTGGTGTGGGTCAGTTTAAGGGTAAAGTTAGGGTCAGGTGTGGTGGTGTGGGTCAGTTTAAGGGTAAAGTTAGGGACAGGTGTGGTGGTGTGGGTCAGTTTAAGGGTAAAGTTACAGACAGGTGTGGTGGTGTGGGTCAGTTTAAGGGTAAAGTTAGGGACAGGTGTGGTGGTGTGGGTCAGTTTAAGGGTAAAGTTAGAGACAGGTGTGGTGGTGTGGGTCAGTTTAAGGGTAAAGTTAGAGACAGGTGTGGTGGCGTGGGTGAGTTTAAGGGTAAAGTTAGGGACAGGTGTGGTGGTGTGGGTCAGTTTAAGGGTAAAGTTAGGGACAGGTGTGGTGGTATGGGTCAGTTTAAGGGTAAAGTTAGAGACAGGTGTGTTGGTATGGGTAAGTTTAAGGGTAAAGTCAGGGTCAGGTGTGGTGGTATGGGTAAGTTTAAGGGTAAAGTTAGGGACAGGTGTGGTGGTGTGGGTCAGTTTAAGGGTAAAGTTAGGGACAGGTGTGGTGGTGTGGGTCAGTTTAAGCGTAAAGTTAGGGACAGGTGTGGTGGTGTGGGTCAGTTTAAGTGTAAAGTTAGGGACAGGTGTGGTGGTGTGGGTCAGTTTAATGGTAAAGTTAGGGACAGGTGTGGTGGTGTGGGTGAGTTTAAGCGTAAAGTTAGAGACAGGTGTGGTGGTGTGGGTCAGCTTAAGGGGAAAGTTAGAGACAGGTGTGGTGGTGTGGGTCAGTTTAAGGGTAAAGTTAGAGACAGGTGTGGTGGTGTGGGTCAGTTTAAGGGTAAAGTTAGAGACAGGTGTGGTGGTATGGGTCAGTTTAAGGGTAAAGTTAGAAACAGGTGTGGTGGTGTGGGTCAGTTTAAGGGTAAAGTTAGAGACAGGTGTGGTGGCGTGGGTGAGTTTAAGGGTAAAGTTAGGGACAGGTGTGGTGGTGTGGGTCAGTTTAAGGGTAAAGTTAGAGACAGGTGTGTTGGTATGGGTAAGTTTAAGGGTAAAGTTTGAGACAGGTGTGTTGGTATGGGTAAGTTTAAGGGTAAAGTTAGGGACAGGTGTGGTGGTGTGGGTCAGTTTAAGGGTAAAGTTGGGGACAGGTGTGGTGGTATGGGACAGTTTAAGGGTAAAGTTAGGGACAGGTGTGGTGGTGTGGGTCAGCTTAAGGGTAAAGTTAGAGACAGGTGTGGTGGGGTGGGTCAGTTTAAGGGTAAAGTTAGGGACAGGTGTGGTGGTGTGGGTCAGTTTAAGGGTAAAGTTAGGGACAGGTGTGGTGGTGTGGGTCAGTTTAAGGGTAAAGTTAGGGACAGGTGTGGTGGTGCGGGTCAGTTTAAGGGTAAAGTTAGGGACAGTTGTGGTGGTGTGGGTCAGTTTAAGGGTAAAGTTAGGGACAGGTGTGGTGGTGTGGGTAAGTTTAAGGGTAAAGTTACGGACAGGTGTGGTGGTGTGGGTCAGTTTAAGGGTAAAGTTACGGACAGGTGTGGTGGTGTGGGTCAGTTTAAGGGTAAAGTTAGGGACAGGTGTGGTGGTGTGGGTCAGTTTAAGCGTAAAGTTAGGGACAGTTGTGGTGGTGTGGGTAAGTTTAAGGGTAAAGTTACGGACATGTGTGGTGGTGTGGGTCAGTTTAAGGGTAAAGTTAGGGATAGGTGTTGTGGTGTGGGTCAGTTTAAGGGTAAAGTTAATGAAAGGTGTGGTTGTGTGGGTAAGTTTAAGGGTAAAGTTAGGGACAGGTGTGGTGGTGTGGGTCAGTTTAAGGGTAGAGTTAGGGACAGGTGTGGTGGTTAGGGACAGGTGTGGTGGTGTGGGTCAGTTTAAGGGTAAAGTTAGGGACAGGTGTGGTGGTGTGGGTCAGTTTAAGGGTAAAGTTAGGGTCAGGTGTGGTGGTGTGGGTCAGTTTAAGGGTAAAGTTAGGGATAGGTGTGGTGGTATGGGTTAGTTTAAGGGTAAAGTTAGGGACAGGTGTGGTGGTGTGGGTCAGTTTAAGGGTAAAGTTAGGGACAGGTGTGGTGGTGTGGGTCAGTTTAAGGGTAAAGTTAGGGACAGGTGTGGTGGTGTGGGTCAGTTTAAGGGTAAAGTTAGGGATAGGTGTGGTGGTGTGGGTCAGTTTAAGGGTAAAGTTAGGGACAGGTGTGGTGGTGTGGGTCAGTTTAAGGGTAAAGTTAGGGACAGGTGTGGTGGTGCGGGTCAGTTTAAGGGTAAAGTTAGGGACAGTTGTGGTGGTGCGGGTCAGTTTAAGGGTAAAGTTAGGGACAGGTGTGGTGGTGTGGGTAAGTTTAAGGGTAAAGTTACGGACAGGTGTGGTGGTGTGGGTCAGTTTAAGGGTAAAGTTACGGACAGGTGTGGTGGTGTGGGTCAGTTTAAGGGTAAAGTTAGGGACAGGTGTGGTGGTGTGGGTCAGTTTAAGGGTAAAGTAAAGGGGCAGGTGTGGTGGTGTGGGTCAGTTTAAGGGTAAAGTTAGGGATAGGTGTGGTGGTATGGGTTAGTTTAAGGGTAAAGTTAGGGACAGGTGTGGTGGTGTGGGTCAGTTTAAGGGTAAAGTTAGGGACAGGTGTGGTGGTGTGGGTCAGTTTAAGGGTAAAGTTAGGGACAGGTGTGGTGGTGTGGGTCAGTTTAAGGGTAAAGTTAGGGACAGGTGTGGTGGTGTGGGTCAGTTTAAGGGTAAAGTTAGGGAGAGGTGTGGGGGTGTGGGTAAGTTTAAGGGTAAAGTTAGGGACAGGTGTAGTGGTGTGGGTCAGTTTAAGGGTAAAGTTAGGGACAGGTGTGGTGGTGTGGGTCAGTTTAAGGGTAAAGTTAGAGACAGGTGTGGTGGTGTGGGTCAGTTTAAGGGTAAAGTTAGGGACAGGTGTGGTGGTGTGGGTGAGTTTAAGGGTAAAGTTAGGGACAGGTGTGGTGGTGTGGGTCAGTTTAAGGGTAGAGTTAGGGACAGGTGTGGTGGTGTGGGTCAGTTTAAGGGTTAAGTTAGGGACAGGTGTGGTGGTGTGGGTCAGTTTAAGGGTAAAGTTAGGGACAGATGTGGTGGTGTGGGTCAGTTTAAGGGTAAAGTTAGGGTCAGGTGTGGGGTGGTGTGGGTAAGTTTAAAGGTAAAGTTATGGACAGGTGTGGTGGTGTGGGTAAATTTAAGGGTAAATTTAAGGACAGGTGTTGTGGTGTGGGTCAGTTTAAGGGTAAAGTTAGGGACAGGTGTGGTGGTGTGGGTCAGTTTAAGGGTAAAGTTAGGGACAGGTGTGGTGGTGTGGGTCAGTTTAAGGGTAAAGTTAGGGACAGGTGTGGTGGTGTGGGTCAGTTTAAGGGTAAAGTTAGGGACAGGTGTGGTGGTGTGGGTCAGTTTAAGGGTAAAGTTACGGACAGGTGTGGTGGTGTGGGTCAGTTTAAGGGTAAAGTTAGGGATAGGTGTGGTGGTGTGGGTCAGTTTAAGGGTAAAGTTAGGGACAGGTGTGGTGGTGTGGGTCAGTTTAAGGGTAAAGTTGGGGACAGGTGTGGTGGTGCGGGTCAGTTTAAGGGTAAAGTTAGAGACAGGTGTGGTGGCATGGGTGAGTTTAAGGGTAAAGTTAGGGACAGGTGTGGTGGTGTGGGTCAGTTTAAGGGTAAAGTTAGGGACAGGTGTGGTGGTGTGGGTCAGTTTAAGGGTAAAGTTAGGGACAGGTGTGGTGGTGTGGGTCAGTTTAAGGGTAAAGTTAGGGACAGTTGTGGTGGTGTGGGTCAGTTTAAAGGTAAAGTTAGGGACAGGTGTGGTGGTGTGGGTCAGTTTAAGGGTAAAGTTAGGGACAGTTGTGGTGGTATGGGTAAGTTTAAGGGTAAAGTTAGGGACAGGTGTGGTGGTGTGGGTCAGTTTAAGGGTAAAGTTAGGGACAGGTGTGGTGGTGTGGGTAAGTTTAAGGGTAAAGTTACGGACAGGTGTGGTGGCGTGGGTCAGTTTAAGGGTAAAGTTAGGGACAGGTGTGGTGGTGTGGGTGAGTTTAAGCATAAAGTTAGGGACAGGTGTAGTGGCGTGGGTCAGTTTAAGGGTAAAGTTAGGGACAGGTGTGGTGGTGTGGGTCAGTTTAAGGGTAAATTTAAGGACAGGTGTTGTGGTGTGGGTCAGTTTAAGGGTAAAGTTAGGGACAGGTGTGGTGGTGTGGGTCAGTTTAAGGGTAAAGTTAGGGACAGGTGTGGTGGTGTGGGTCAGTTTAAGGGTAAAGTTAGGGACAGGTGTGGTGGTGTTGGTCAGTTTAAGCGTAAAGTTAGGGACAGGTGTGGTGGTGTGGGTCAGTTTAAGGGTAAAGTTACGGACAGGTGTGGTGGTGTGGGTCAGTTTAAGGGTAAAGTTAGAGACAGGTGTGGTGGTGTGGGTCAGTTTAAGGGTAAAGTTAGAGACAGGTGTGGTGGTATGGGTCAGTTTAAGGGTAAAGTTAGAAACAGGTGTGGTGGTGTGGGTCAGTTTAAGGGTAAAGTTAGAGACAGGTGTGGTGGCGTGGGTGAGTTTAAGGGTAAAGTTAGGGACAGGTGTGGTGGTGTGGGTCAGTTTAAGGGTAAAGTTAGAGACAGGTGTGTTGGTATGGGTAAGTTTAAGGGTAAAGTTAGAGACAGGTGTGTTGGTATGGGTAACTTTAAGGGTAAAGTTAGGGACAGGTGTGGTGGTGTGGGTCAGTTTAAGGGTAAAGTTGGGGACAGGTGTGGTGGTATGGGACAGTTTAAGGGTAAAGTTAGGGACAGGTGTGGTGGTGTGGGTCAGCTTAAGGGTAAAGTTAGAGACAGGTGTGGTGGGGTGGGTCAGTTTAAGGGTAAAGTTAGGGACAGGTGTGGTGGTGTGGGTCAGTTTAAGGGTAAAGTTAGGGACAGGTGTGGTGGTGTGGGTCAGTTTAAGGGTAAAGTTAGGGACAGGTGTGGTGGTGTGGGTCAGTTTAAGGGTAAAGTTAGGGACAGGTGTGGTGGTGTGGGTCAGTTTAAGGGTAAAGTTAGGGTCAGGTGTGGTGGTGTGGGTCAGTTTAAGGGTAAAGTTAGGGACAGTTGTGGTGGTGTGGGTCAGTTTAAGGGTAAAGTTAGGGACAGGTGTGGTGGTGTGGGTCAGTTTAAGGGTAAAGTTAGGGACAGGTGTGGTGGTGTGGGTCAGTTTAAGGGTAAAGTTAGGGACAGGTGTGGTGGTGTGGGTCAGTTTAAGGGTAAAGTTAGGGACAGGTGTGGTGGTGTGGGTCAGTTTTTAAGGTAAAGTTAGGGACAGGTGTGGTGGTGTGGGTCAGTTTAAGGGTAAAGTTAGGGTCAGGTGTGGTGGTGTGGGTCAGTTTAAGGGTAAAGTTAGGGTCAGGTGTGGTGGTGTGGGTCAGTTTAAGGGTAAAGTTAGGGACAGGTGTGGTGGTGTGGGTCAGTTTAAGGGTAAAGTTAGGGACAGGTGTGGTGATGTGTGTGAGTTTAAGGGTAAAGTTAGGGACAGGTGTGGTGGTGTGGGTCAGTTTAAGGGTAAAGTTAGGGACAGGTGTGGTGATGTGTGTGAGTTTAAGGGTAGAGTTAGGGTCAGGTGTGGTGGTGTGGGTCAGTTTTAAGGGTAAAGTTAGGGTCAGGTGTGGTGGTGTGGGTCAGTTTAAGGGTAAAGTTAGGGACAGGTGTGGTGGTGTGGGTCAGTTTAAGGGTAAAGTTAGGGACAGGTGTGGTGGTGTGGGTCAGTTTAAGGGTAAAGTTAGGGTCAGGTGTGGTGGTGTGGGTCAGTTTAAGGGTAAAGTTAGGGTCAGGTGTGGTGGTGTGGGTCAGTTTAAGGGTAAAGTTATGGGTATGGGTAATGCCAACTGTGTAAGTACAAATGTAACTACAGAAATAAATTACAGATGTACTTACATGCAGGTTTTTTTTTTTTTTAAATGTAAGTACAATGTAAAACCATGTATGTACACAATGTTAGTACATGGTAGTTAAGGCCACCTAATATAAAGTGGGTCCATATATTTTATGAAACATGTTGAACTGTAAAACTGCTAGATAATCAAAGCCATGAATCTAAACATGTTCCACATTTGAGGTTGATATCTCAAAAATTGAGCTGTCAGTCAGATTGTGTTTGGGCGCAGCGCCATATTTTCCCCATTAGATGCCAGCAAACCTCCACTGGTGTGCAGGTTTTTTCTCTCTCTCAAATATCACACACACTTTTTTAATTACACACATACACACCACACTTTGACATCATCACATCCACACAAGTTATAATTTATCCAATTGCCTATATAATGAGCAGAAAACAGGAATAAAGTGAATATTTGCTTTATAGACCAAACCTGAGAAAATGGCACCATTTGGTAATTTTTGTTTAACATTTTTAATTTTGAAGCCTTGCCAGCAGAATGAAAGCCTTTTGACAAAGATTGCAACGCTATAGTGAAATCGCACTGGGGTTAATGCTTCAGTAGGGACATTACTGATCAAAATCTATGCAATTAGATTTAACAAAGGCAAAAAATGACAAGGACAAAAATGTCCATAAGGTCGCACAAGGTAAGAAGTACCCTGATGACTTCTACAAGCGAGACTGTGAAGTGCGTGTTCAATGGACACTTTACTATCCCATGGGGCCACGGGAGAGGGTTTGTGAACACATGGGGGATGGAGTACATCCAAACTTCATTCATCCTACACAGAACACTTGTTTAATGGTCACGAAGCGAGGTTTAAAACAAATGTAGTACCAACTCAACTCTGTATGCAGTTCTGGACAGCATTCGATTGAGGCCGTTTCTCGCAGTGATGTGTGTTTAGCAATGACTTTCCTCAAGACAGCTAGCGGTTCTTCATTTAAGAGCCACCTTAAAGGTGCCCTAGAATGAGTTGAAACAATATGTTAAATTGTTCTCTGATATCTACATAGAGGGTCTGTGGCTTATTAAAGGGAAAAAATTGTCCAGATTCAGTTTTACAGGTCCATTTACAACCCTATAAATTGTCCTTAGGATGTAATGCTCTGTTTTTGCCTTATTTGGAAGGGTCATGAATATTAATGTTGAGCTCTGCTCTGATTGGCTTATTTCAGCAGCTCACAGCAGTTCAGTGAAGCGGCTCCTGAGTCCTGACAGAACACAGACCGACTGAACGACACTTTAAGCAGAACATCTCAAATGGAGATTGATCAAATGCAGCTTTCTTGTTTATTGGTGTTTTCAGGTCATCCCCTCGTGAGAGAGAGCTCGCGTGCATATAGCTGCCAGATTGTACATGTTTAGGTATAACACCGGATAGAATACATGTTCTTTTCACAGACAAGCTCTGTTTAGAGGATTTGAATGACTGAAATCTGGCAACCGCACAAACGATCATTCCCTCAGACAAAACCAAAACCAGTGATTTTAGACTCGTCTTTTTTCGTCACGATATTGCATATTTATATAAAGTTAGTCAAAATGTAGGCTACACAGTGACTGTGATGTACTCTGAAATACAAGCATGCAAAAACATACTTCAGTTCTCAAAAATAAATCTATTTTTACAAAATGAATAGCCTTGTCAAATGACTATCGTTTAAACTTATATGGTGGAAAAGGTGACGTTTGCTAGAAGGATCGAGTGAACGATCTAAGCAAAGTATCTATGGTTGTATTTTGTAATACAGAATAATATTACCCTTTGTCATTAGACACATTATTTAGTTTGGTATGGTACTTGGAGTCTCCTATTGTTACTGTACTAGCATCTTGCGGTATCTAGACAATGCTCTCTCTCTAAAAAACTTTCAATTTAATCAGAAATTGTTTAAACAGTCAATAAGTGGATAAATCACTAAATTACTGCTTAGAGGAATACAGTAAATTGTTAATGAATATGTATAACAGTTAATGAATACAGTAATTGCCCCTTTCTTCAGTTTAAGACGCTGAGGGAAGCTTGCTTGAAATGGGCCGAACAAACAAACGATCTTGAATTAAATTGTTGTGGTATCGGATTATAAACATCAACCATGACTGTTGAAATGTTTTATCTGTGGGAAGGGTAGAAAAGTCCTCACGTCTCCTGCACAGCCTGAACATGAAGTGTGTCCATGCGAGCAGCTTGTTTACCTGATGATTCGCTCCATTTCCGCCTGATAATGAACATGTTTGGACAGATGGGAATGTTGGGGGTGTGCATATTAATGATCCCCAACGATTGGGTTTATTTTGAGAAGCACTTATTTTTCCGTGGTGTTTTTGATTTACGAGATTTACATCAGAATCAGGAGGCAATGGTGTTTGAGACTCACAGTATGTGATGTCCATGTCCTGAACTCTTATTATTTCACCATGGCAAGGTTAATTCAGTTTTTCATTCTAGGGCACCTTTAAACAGGACAACACTTCACAGATCTGTGGTGTGGCTAAACTGAGATGAAATATTAGCTGGTTTTAGGAAAATGTCTGATGAAAACTCGTGAAAAGTTTAGGTAACACTATTTTACAGTGCCCTTGCTACATGTACTTACTATAGTAATAACAGTAAAGTAACTAACCCTCAACCAATCATAACCCGCAAGTGCATGTAGTAAATTAATATTACTTAGTACTTAAATATACAATAACACTGTAACAATAACACTGTCAAATAAAGTGTAGTGGTCAAATTGCAAAACATTGCAGTCCACATAACTTTATGACCATTAAATTACTGATATATTGGGTCTTCAGGTGAATATATTCAATGTGTGTTATAGTGTATTAAAGTTTTTCTTATCCATGAGCTGTTTTAAACACAAATACATGTTTTATTCAAAAATCTCTAATAAATGGTCAGCAATCTTGTATGTAATTGAACCAGCTTTTTTTAGTCATGCATGCAAATTTCAGCATCTAAAAATGTAATGAAGTTAAGCTTTTTAAAACGGAACCGCATGTATTCACAAACACATCAGCTGACAAGCATACAGTCTCACAGCAATAAAAGCACTGGACCTCATGTTTAACATATATATTTTATTGTAATGACTGAATTCTGTCATGTAAAACATCCCCTCAAGTGGCCACGATCGGTCAAGTGGAGGAAACAACATAAAAAACAAAAGGAAAAGTGGGCGTTGAGCATGGGTCTGGTCATGGAGCAGTGCATTCTGGGAACACACTGAATCATTACGCCACCTGCGGGAGAGAGCGGAGATCAGCGTATGACCACTTCTGACAGCATTTAAAAATAACTATTTCAAAATGGAATCTGTTATAATTCCAAATAGAATTTAAAAGAGTATTTTAGAATCTTCACGTGGACAGTAGAGATTCTAAAAATGTCAAGGAAGTGCTTGTGAAGATCTGCAGTGTGAAGCAGGCGAGCTCTCACTGCTTACACTCCTCAGGAAGTGAAGGCTTTGAGAATAAACGCCATCTAATGCTGACCGCGAGCAGAGCGTCTGGAGCGAGGGATCTCCATGTTCAGTCAATGGAAAGTACGTATGGAGGTCCTGCCTTTTCACTAAAATTTTGATATAATTTTAACTAAATAATAAAATGAATTACTAAATTAACTATAATACTGATCTGCCCACATTGTCGCTCTATGATAAATTGAAATTACCTAATGACAATTTTCTCCAGAACCAAATGTTGTTGCAATATTGTCCTGTTTAACACTGTCAAGCTGATTTGAAACAATCGTTATTGTAAAAGCACTATATAAATAAAGTTGACTTGACGCGTTAAAGGGATAGTTCACTTATAAAAATTCTGTCATCCTTTACTCTCCCTCCAATTGTTTCAAACCTATATGAATTTCTTTCTTCAGCTGAACACAGGGGAAGATATTTTAAAGAGTGTCAGTAACCAGACACTGGAACTGGAGCCATTGACTTCAACAGTAGGAAAAAAAACACTATGGACGTCAATGGCTCCAGTTAACTGTTTGGTTACTGACACTCTTTAAAATATCTTCCCCTGTGTTCAGCTGAAGAAAGATATTCATATAGGTCTGAAACAATTGGAGGGAGAGTAAATGATGACAGAATTTTCATTTTAAAGTGAACTCGCGTCTCACGCCCGAGTTGAAAAATCTGAGCATTGGCGTCTGCTCGCGCAGCGTTAACCACTGCGTCATATTAAATTTGCTTACACTGATAATCATATATATGAACACTTAGTGTCTGAACCACATATTAATGCGTTTACTATATATTCTTTAAATGTAAAAGAAAAGAGGCTGAGTGGTGTTTTATGACATATTTCGTTTTAATGTAGCCTCAAATACACACACACAGGAGGGAGAGCGAGCTGAGCTCCTGGGGCACCTTGAACGCGCGTCTGTTTCGCTTCAAACACCCGATTAAGTCGCGCGAATGGATTCAAAGTGTTCAAACTAGATACGATAGATGCTACTCGCGTTTGGTGCGGTGAGGCCAAACACATCTGGGAACAATGGCCATGCAGCATGAGGGACAGCAGTGTGTGGGTCGAACGGTCAAATGTAGATCATGACAAAAATCAGACATGTCGATTATTCCCTTCAAACTGTAATTGTGATTATTAATCGCAGTTATCACAGTTTACATTGAACGTTTTGAATAGCTTTATGCCATTGTTTGAAGCGACTGCATGCCAATATGTATATAAATTTTAAAAACAAGCTCTTTCTGAAAACCTTTTATTGCTTTTCTATAGCATTAAGCCTCATGTCAACTACACATTGGTTTCTTCCAAAGTAAAAATAAGCATGGTACAATAATACACTGCAAATTGGTATTTAGAATTTTTCTCTTGTTTTAAGTCCAAATATCTACAAATTCTTACATTAAGAAGCATTTAGTAGACAAGCAAAAGTTTGTCGTCTTGTTTTGAGGGAAAATAACTCAAAATGAAGTGAGATTTTACTTAAAATAAGCTAAATAATCTGCCAATGGGGTAAGCAAAATCTTTTTTCAAACAGAAAACTTTTATTTTGCTAAACCCATTGGCAGAAATACGCAATCATGTTTCGCTTGCTCCCCTCAAGGTTTAAAGGTTGAGAGCTCTATCTGTCGCTGTTTTTCATGTTTGTAGAGTTAGTCCTTTTCACATGCGTTCGAGCAGTCGTGTACACTTGCAAAAATCCCAAATCTCCAGGAAGTTCCCGCATATTGATAGCGGCTCCCTGATGCCCACAAATTAGTTAAAATCTCCCGAAATTTAGAGCCAGTGCGCGCTTGCGGGACAGAGACTGTGCTCCAAATTGTGTGGCGTGCACACGACAGAGCGCGAGACCTTCCGCGTGTGTAAGACAGAGAGCATCCTGATTGGCATCCTGACCATTTTGGTAAAGCAACCAATCAATTGTCAGCGTGGGCGGGCTTTTATCTCTTCTCCCAAATCGAATCAATTAGTTCATGCATCTAACAAAAATAGCGTCATGGCAGAGGGAGAGTGCCCCAAAAAACGAAAGTATACACATTTTATGCCAAACTACACGAAAGTGTACCCCTGTCTTAAATGCGTTAAACAAAATGACAATCTTACACGCTGTATAGTTTGTAACAGTGACAGTTTTTTTTAGACCGGCTAGTTGTCAAGGCTACTTGAAAACAACAAACTCCTTAGACCTTTTTAAATAGAATATAAATAAAATTAGTTTGCATAAATTGTATAAGCCGCATATATAAATATTAAAAGTGATCTACATAGTGTAATATAATTAACAAATAATTGCATAGTCAAATAGAAATTATATATTATTCCTTTATGTAATTTAGACATTAAATTGTCATTTATTTTTTTCTTGGGGGTATTTTTTTTATTTTTGTGGGCTCGGGACACCTCCAAGAAATTACTTTTTGCAGGTTGGGAGTCACTTCAGTCCCGAACCTGAAGTCGTCTTGATTCGCCTCTCACAGCGTAACATGCTCTAAACAAACCTCTTTAGCTCGCGGAATAAGGCAAGTGGCATCCATAATCGCATTTACATGAATTGTGCAGCCCTACCCAAACGTCCCGATCATCTAGAGGAAGTACCTGTGGGGTGAGGTCTCACTCATCGATGTACTCGAAGGGCTCTGGGGCCTCGGGCTCCTGCTCTTCCTCCTCAATCTTGGGGCCGTGAGCAGATACGGGCTCCACCAGCTCCTCCTCTTCCTCACTGGTGTCTTTCAGGATGATGATGCCACCTGTGTGTAACTGGGGACAATGAGGATGGAGGGGTTACGAAACTGTGCGAGAGCACAACTATTTAACTCGCAGACAAAAGTAGTTGTGGAAAATACAGGACGACCGATCCGTGTAAAGAATGAATGGGGCCATGTATCATGAGATTTTGAATAAAAACTCCTTATATCAGCAAGGGCATTGAAGATGAAACGTGGCTGGGTCTTTCAGCATGACAATGATCCCAAACACACCGCCCAGACAATGAAGGAGTGGCTCCGTAAGAAGTATTTTAAGGTCCTGGAGTGGCTTAGCCAGTCTCCAGATCTCAACCCCAGAGAAAATAGGGAGTTGAAAATCCGACAGCGCCAAAACATCACTGCTCTAGAGGAGATCTGCATGGAGGAATGGGCCAAACTACCAGCAACAGTCTGTAAAAACCTTGTGGTGACTTGCAGAAAACGTTTGACCTCTGTCATTGCCAACAAAGGGTATTTAAAAAAGTATTGAGATTAACTTTTTTATGTGACCAAATACTTATTTTCCACCATAATTCCTCCACATGCCCCACTGTATTTGTCTATACGTCTCATTTAGTGGAAAATACGGAATGACTTCCTGCTAAAGCACACATATGCATTTCTGAAGTCTCCACAATCGGCAGAGCTTATTTGGTGCCATCAGGTGATTGTGTTCCTTCTGAAGGGTCCCTCATTTGGCAGCTTGAGTGGTTTTACAGAAGCGTGAAGTTAAGGCCAGATGAAGAGTTAGACTCACAGGTTTGAAGGGCTGGTATCTGCAGTCCGGCATGGTGAGGACCTTGAGCTGGGCGGGCATGGCACGGGCTGGGTTCTCCAACATCTGGAAGTTTGGCTCTGGCTCTTTTTTCTTTTCCTTCTCTTTCTCCTTCTCTTTCTCCTTTTCCTTCTCTTTCTCCTTTTCCTTCTCCTTCTCCTCGTCTTTCTTCTCCTTCTCGACCTCAGCCTGTGTTTCCTGCATTGGAGATAAAGTGGCACGTGTCATACTACAGGTTTCAGGAAGGGCTTTGCAAAGAGGTCTAGATCTGCTGTTGGACATGCATACCACTTCCATCTTTTCCTCCTCTTTCTCTTTCTTCTCCTTTTCCTTCTCCTTCTTCTTGGCTTTAGCCGTGATGGACAGAACAGCGGTGGAAACCTGACAGAAGAACAAAATAAGCCATTAAATCTGGAACAGTTTGTTTTTAGTATCCAGTTGAGATGTGTCAAGTGTGTGAGTTGAGGGCACATGGGTAATACAGACCTTCTCTTTTTCCTTCTCCTTTGGCACTTCCAAGGGTGGAGGGTAGGCAAAGGTGGAGGGTTTGCAGTTGGATCGATACTGCACCTTCGGCATCTGTTAATGGGACAGAACTTATCAATCAAACTCCACTAAAATACATTGGGATCCATGTCTCCTAAGTGCTTTTGTTTGAGGAGAACCAGAAGTTTCTGCCTCTGTACAGGGTCATATGTGAGGTTCAATGACATTTAGGACACCATCTATGTAGGAAATAGCATGAAAAGTCCACTGGCGTATGAATAAAGCTTTAAGAGTCGGTGGCATCAGCTTTTTCTACTTTTGACAATGTGCAAACCCAAGGGTGTCCAAACCTCTTCTGGAGGGCCACTAAAGTTACCACAACACCGCCCGTAATCCTCAAGATCTTGATTAGCTGGTTCAAGTGTTTAATTGGTGTTGGAGCTAAACTTTGCATGTCAGTGGCAACCCAGGAAACCAATGCTCCAACTTGCAGTGTTTAATGGTTTGGCTGCTAATTGGATAGATGCGCTGCAAAAAAAAAGCACTTCTAATTTAGTATTTTTTTCTTGTTTCCAGTCCAAATATAAAAAAATTCTTACATCAAGATTAATTTGCTAGATAAGTAAAATTACATACGATATTTTTGCTTGTTTTCAGGGGGAAAATATCCAAATGAAGTGATCTTATTTCTGTTTGGGACGGATTTCAATCAGAAATACGATTATTTTTCTCACACCATTGGCAGATCATTTTGCTTGTTTTAAGCAAAAACTCACTTCATTTACATTTTAGTTTTAAGAAAACAAGGGAAAATGTCTTATGTAATTTTACTTATCTAGTAAATGCATCTTGATTTAAGATCTTTTAGATATTTAGACTGGAAACAAGACAAAAATACTAAGTAAGGAGAGCATTTTTGCAGTGTGGGGATTTGAACTTCTGTCACCAATGCAGGAGATAAAAATATATAGTGCTTCTGTTAGAAATGAGCGACCCAAGGGTGATGGCAGAATAGTTTTAGTTACCTTCAGGTCCTTGTTGAGGCCGATGATGGCTGTGGGAATGAAGGCCAGTGACAGGAAGTGAGAGAGTGGGAACCAGAACCAGAACTGTGTGAAGACCAGCAGACCCACCACAGATGGCATGTGTGTGTGGCCTGTGCGGGACTGCAGGGAGATCGTCACATTACGGCCACCTGAGAAGAAAAAGAAAGATGGAGTCAAGCTCCTCAGCCTCTTCCATATTAAGGTGCGCTCACATTAATGACATTTCAGAAAAAACGGTCCATTGTCAGTTGTGTACAGTGCAAAAAATGCTCTTCTTACTTAGTAATTTTGTCTTGTTTCTAGTGAGCATTTGTGCTTATAAAACAATTTTTTAAAGTATTTTTTGTTTAAATGCCCGATCGTTTGTCTAGAAAAGACCCTTATTCATCGTCTGGTGTGGTTTAAAGCCCTTTGAAGCTGCACTGAAACTGTCATATGGACCATGAACTGTTTGGGTCCCATTGAAGTCTGTTATATGGAGAAAAATCCTGGAATGTCTTCATCAAAAAACGCAATTTCCTATCGATGAAGAAAGACAGACATGAACATCTTGGAAGACATGGGCGCGAGTAAATTATCAGCAAAAGTTTATTTAAAAGTGAACTTATCCTTTAACAGACAGTTTTAGGTAATAGTGGACCACAGCTTATGAGCATAAGTATTTCAGTAAGACAGTAATAATGTGGGTTAGCCAGAAACGTACACAATATAAAATTCAAATCCACGTGTTTTGGACAGCCAGTGGAAAATACAATAATTAATGATAAATACAGGTTGTGACCAAATAAGCTGGGCACTGACCCATCTTTCAAGATCAAGCGTTTTGCAAATCCCATGTTAAACTCAGAGATTTGAGACGCAGTCGTCAGTAAAATAATGTGTTTGAGGGGCGAGGCAAGTTCTCCATGGGCGGACAACGTACAAACATAGACGGGCCTTATGTGAATGTCTTGTGACTTGTGAGTCGAGTCTTTCTTTCTGGAGACAATAACTTAATTTATTGTGCACTTTCGACTTTACATCTTTGCAGAAAATGAAAATGTTTCTTGCACTTTTTCATTTTCCCAACACTGGTGGCACTTTATTTTTGCCTGTTTGTGTTTCTCGATGATATTGCTAATGAATTGGGTTTTTTTTTTTTACCAGTGCAATTTGAAGCACAGAGAGGGGAGTGTTGAAGATTAGATCCTTTTAGTTAGGTAGAGATTATACATGTGCATGAACAATGTTATGTTATGAGATTTCTGTTTTGTTTTTTAACCAGGAAGGGTTAGCGTTCATTGATTCATTCATTGTTACTGTTTATCTCAGTTCAGCAGAAGAAGCACTTTAGTTGCTAATAATGTTAAAATGAATGTATTTTCAGTGCAGATTTAGAGATGAAGGCATTTTTTCATTCATCACATTTTTGTCAGACATGGCTACTGGTTGAATTTAGATATGTTGTACCAATGCAACTTAAAACACAAGCAAAAACTGCTTCTCACTTAGTATTTTTGACCTGTTTCTAGTAAAAATCTCTAAATTCTTACATTAAGAAACATTTACTAAACAAGTGACAATTATTTTCTTTGCTTTTGGAAAAAATTACTCAAAGAGTTTTTGCTTAAAACAAGCAAAATTACCTGCCAATGGTGTAAGCAAAATAATCTTGTTTTCTTGAATAAAGATTATTTAGTTTTCCCCATTGGCAGATTATTTAGCTTATTTTAAGCACAAACTCTCTTAACTTTGAGTTATTTTTTCCCCAAAACAAGACAATTACTTTTGCTTGTCTAGTAAACACTTCTTGTTTTAAGAATTTTTAGATATTTGGACTATAAACAAGACAAAAATACTGAGTAAGAAGCATTTTTTGCAGTGCAGAACCTCAAAATGAGACTTTGTGAAGGATTACCTATGTTTGCTTTAACAATATAAAAAGACATGTTTATCTATGAAAAACATATATTTTGTTCAATAAAGAAAAAAAAAAAAGTTATCTACACTAATTTCTTTAGTCTGGCAAAAAAACATCAATTCATGTTTTTAGGTATATAATTGTCCGGACCTCGGCTGGTGAAGGTGGTTCATTTACTGGACCACAAGCAATTTTAGTTGAAGACCCCTGGTCTAGCTAAATAGGACAATACTCTTTAAATCATGATTTGTATTATTAGACTATATTTAAAAGTGGCAAAGGCCACTCATGTGATGCTGAAAGGAGAAGGGCATAGGTGTGCACTGGTGATATCTTTATTTAGCAGCAGGCATTTCAAACGTCCTTTCCTGTCGTATGTACGGCACAGAGTTGACACAGAATTGGCTGATAATATGAGATGTCGTGAAGGTCAAAAGCGACTCCGCCCTCAAACCGCCTGATGAGCAGACAATAGCGGGAGTGAGGGATGAGTGCCAGGATGGGAAGAGGTGTGGACACGCCCATAACAACGCACTTTTAAAGGAGATAAATGGGAGAGGAGGGGGAAAGGATCGATTTGGCTTAGAATGAAAAGGCATCGCAGACAATAGCATATTCAGTCACAGCCGGTTAAATTATTACACTGCAAGTTTCCTGTTGGCATCTACCATAATTGCGTAGAGAAATTATTGCCTGTATTGTTTATTTTGACTGCAGTGACTTATTATTTGCGACAACCAAAAACCCAAGTGTTCAAACTCTCGGCCGAGCCAGGCCATGACTCAAGCCAGACTAAGAAAGACTTCAAAATGTCATTGGAGGTCATAATTTCAACAGACACTGCAATTCTCGATTAGCTTTAAGAGCTCGCCATTGTCCATAGCCATTACACTAATGCAGCGTCCTAAAACAAGTGATCTGCCTATACAGGAAGCATTGTAAGGTATCACAGGCATGTCCTTCACACAAAGACTGATCAAAAAAAGCAAGCTTAAGATACCTTTGTTTAGCTTAATTCTAACGTGGTGGAAAAGGCAGGGGGGAATTAGGGATGAGGTCCTTATTTGAGTTAGGAGGATGCCTAAGAAAGCAGCTGCTAATGTACGTATGGACAGGAGCTCACTAGATTTAGGTTTTGGAGAAAAGGTGTTAGTGTTTGTAAAGAAGTAATGGTAACACTTTATCTTAAGGTTCAGTTATTAACTATTAACTAGTTGCTTATCATGATGCATTTTACTGGGATATTGGCTGTTTATTAGCACTTATAAAGCAGATATTAATGCCTTATTCTGCATGACCTTATTCTACATCCCCTAATCCTACCCAATACCTTAACCTTAAATACTACAAAAACTACCTTACTAACTATTAATAAGCAGTAAATGAGGAGTTTTAAGGGGGGGGGGGGGGGGGTAAACACTGAGTTTCTCATGTCAATCTTGAGTACCTATAGTGTAGTACTGCATTCTTCATATCTCCGAAAAGTCTTTAGTTTTATTATATTTATAAAAGAAAGATAGGCTGTACAGAGTCTTTCCGAAAAAAACCGAGCGCCTGGAGGCGTATCGTGTGGGCGGAGCTAAAGAGCTGTTGTATTGAGAGCGTCTGAAAGCTGACATCCTCAAGCGTGGAAAAGAAAACATTACCCCAATAAACCAGGGCTATCAATCAGATTCAGCTAATAGATATATGATCCAGAATCATTCGGAGGCTGAAATAAATTGAACAGGAGAAGCAGCAGCAGCAGGACGTCCGTCTCTGTGGTATGGACTGTATTTAGTGGCCTGTCAACATTTGTGTGTGTTTACTCGCAGTTTATGAGGACATGATTCGGTTTATGGACTATTGTATGCGACTAAACCTTAGCAGTAGCAAGCAAAACGGGTTTGCACGTCAGACTAGTGTAACGTTATATAGAGAACAACAATGGAGTAACCGTTAGCGTATTTGAATGAAGAAGCACGCTTTGTGAGAACGCTAGGTTTATGTTTGGGTGGTTTTACAATAAACAGACTGACACCTATAGTGGTCAGCTAAACACACACCATAGATCGCATGCTCCATTGATAAATTAACTAACGTTATACACGATCGTGTTGTTTACTGATGTTTACTTACGCGACGATAGCCAACAACAGACATTTGAAGCAGTTTTACTCACCGCCTGCTTCCAAAGCAGGACCGAACCTTTATCATCACCGCTCCGTCAAAAACACACTTCTTTGATAACATTGTTGATTTGGTGAAGTCCTGACAGCAGTGACCGTGGATATCCACTTTTGTGACGCGACTGAAGTGACGTTATGAAGCTTCCCGTCATTTGTGCGTTAAAATCGGTTCAAAAGCAGCGCTGCCTTCCCGGGATGCTCTGCGGGCGCATTAAAGTCGTTTGACGTCACCCATAGGAATAAAGTGGAGCGCGGCGCGACAGAAATGTTGCACGGACGAGTGGATCTGCAACTGAGAGCAGTGTTTATGGGCATGCATTTGCTCTCTTGCTCTAGTCTTGCGCGCGCACCCTACCGGGAGAAGAGCCCGTACGGCCCATACAAGGACAATCCGACCTGTCAACGTCAAGCCGACCCATACTCGAAAAAAACTCTACGAAACTTGTGAGAAACCGGAAGGAGTATTTTTGACACAGAAATACTCCATCAAACGTCCAACATTAGTTTTTGAAACGTTGTCTATGTTTAGGATGGGAATCCAAGTCTTTAACAGTGTAAAAAGCTCAGTATGCATGAAACAGCATTTCACCCCGCCTTTAATAGTGAATGTGTGTTCCCCATACTAAAGTGTTACCAAAGTTATTTAAAGGGGGGGTGAAACACTCAGTTTCAGTCAGTGTCATGTCAATCTTGAGTACCTATAGAGTAGCATTGCATCCTTCATATCTCCGAAAAGTCTTTATTTTTTTTATAATTATATAAGAAAGATGCGCTGTTCCGAGTCTTTCCGAAAAAAGCCGAGCGGGTGGGGGCGTATCATGTGAGCGGAGCTAAATAATGACGTGTGCACGCCGCTGTTATTGTGTTGAGTCGAGTGCGTCGTAAAGCTGTGTCATCCCTAACAGCGGGAAAAAACTTTATTCAAAATAAAAATATGGCTTTTAATCAGATACAGCCATACATCTATGATCCGGAATCAGACCCAGAGGCTGCAGTTGAACAGGAGCAGCAGCAAAAACGACTAGAGCAGGACGTCTGTATGTGGTACAAGTTATACACTAACTATATAATATGCTTAGCGGCTTGTGTTATTTACATATTTATACTTGAATTATATCGTCGTATTTTTGTCTTTGAAGGTGTACATGTGGGAAGTGCAGTTGTGCACGTGTGTGTGTGTGTGTGTGTGTGTGTGTGTGTGTGTGTGTGTGTGTTTACGCGTGGTTTGTGTAGACATTTGTAGTAAGCGGACTGGTTTTGTACAGCAGGATTAGTTAGTGTTTACATAGAAAGACACGGAATAGTAGCGCATTTGAATGAAGAAGCGTGCTTATTTAGTTCAACATATTTCCCCACTCTTTGTGTATTGTTGAGTGCTTTTACAATACACAAACATAAAGTTACACATATAGTGGCCAGCTAAACAAATGTACACGCACTACACATCGCATGCTCCATTGATCAATTAACTATACGTGATCATGTTTGGGCTCCTTGATGAGCATAGGCAAAAACACAGACATTTGAAGCAGTCTAACTCACCGCCTGCGGTACTAACGTTGGGACCTTTATCCTTGGGACTGCTCCATCATTCAGCATTAGGCGATCGGAAAATCCGGCGTCGAGCTGGGCCTTGTTTATGAAACAGTCGGCACCGAAATGCAGTGAACAGACATAAACCTTTGCGCAACTCAGTTGCTGATCCGGAAAAGCAAATTACATCCACTGGTGCCTTAACGCAGGGCTTTTTGGCAATCTGTACAGGACTGTCTTGGTCTGGCAACCAAAAACGCACTTTTTTGGTGACATTGTTAATTTCTTGAAGTCACATCACCTGTGCAGCGCAGCCTACGAGCCCCGCTTTGATGGGCGTAGCCTGTTGCTTTCGCTCTCTCTCTCACGCTCTTCCGGTAGAATTGTCCGTAAGGCTCATACAAGGAAATTCCGACCTTTTAACGTCAAGAGGACGCATGATCGAAAAAAACTTGCCGAAACTTATGACTAACCGGAAGTAGTATTTTTGACAAAGAAATACTCCCATCAAACGTCCACCTTAACTTTTGAAACTTTGTCTATGTTTAGGATGGGATTCCAAGTCTTTAACAGTGTAAAAAGATCAGTATGCATGAAACAGCATTTCACCCCCCCTTTAATAAGTTGTAGGAAAGCTCAGGCTGTATGTGGTGGTATGGCTCATGTATTTAAATGAAAAATTTGGGGCATGGACCCCTGACTGGAAACCTAAATCCCTAATTTATTCGCTGCAGCCCCAACTGTGATCGATCATTAGGATGCAACACAATCCCAGCGTGTCCCAATTCACGTACCGTGGGGCAAAAACAACACTACATGAGAAATAGTCTCCTGAATCTGTGCTAATCTGTATTGGGTTGGTATACAAGCGGATATTTGGGAGGCTGGGGGCAAGAGCATCTTGAAGGTCAATGCATTCTTTTAATATTAATAGGCAAGCACCCTTGGGATTGAGTGAATGATTGCTTGTAGTGGCATGAAGACGTGGTGCTATCTGGATTTTAATGCCACATTCTTGTCACGATCCTATCACACAGCCTTAAAGGGACTTACCTGCCTTGACATGCATGCAAAGTGTTGTTTTTACCCTGGTCGTTTCGCACACCAACCATTGAGTTATTTGACACTTTATAATGCACATTAACCCTGAAAATAAAAATGAAGAACTGACAAATCTCTACATAGTCTTGATACTGACCTGCATCCAGGATGCCCTGAGCCAGAATGGCCCCAAATTTGGCCATCACGTCATCATGCTTGTCATTGATCACCTTTGAGTAGAGCTGCCGAAACTGGTTCACCTATGGAAACAAAGAGGCGATGTACAGCCTTTTCTCTGATATATACGACTTCTGTAGATGGACCACAATCTTTGAGAAATCAAAACTGGCCATATTTAATTTCTGGCTCTGGTCTTATGCTGCATTCATGACTTGTTATCATTAATTAAAAGATGGTATCTCAGGGATTTGATTAGCTTCTATTGCAATGCTCAATATCAACATGGATTCAAGTGAAAAATTACTTACACTGCAAAAAATGCTTTTCTTACTTAGTATTGTGTCTTGTTTCTAGTCAAAATTTCTAAAAATTCTTACATTAAGAAAAATGTACTAGACAAGTAAAAATTATTGTCTTGTTTTAGGGAAAAATAACTCAAAATTAAGAGAGTTTTTGCTTAAAATAACAAATAATCTGCCAGTTTTCTGTTTGAATTACGATTATTTTGCTTGCCCCATTGACAGATTATTTTGCTTATTTTAAGCAAAACTTTTAAACTTTTAAATTTTAAGTTATTTTTCCCCCAAAACAAGACAATAAATTTTGCTCGTCTCGTAAACAATTCTTGTTTTAAGATTTTTTAGATGTTTCGACTAGAAACAAGACAAAAATACTAATTTAAAAAAGCTTTTTTTTTTTTTTTTCAGTGTATACTTTGCTAAATATTGAAGACATATCCGAACATATCAGAGGCATACATAGTTAACTGAAGTCTGTTGTAAATCATAATCTGCATTCTTTCCCCAAATTTTAAGGCCAGGCACATAAAAAATAGCTAGTGTGAATCAAAGTGTGCCCGTAAGGCATATTTAACAAACGATTGCCATTAATACAACTCCAGCTCTTTATTACACCATAAAAGAGGGATTTCAAATCAATTTTTCTTTCATGAGGCCATAAAATGTGCAGCCCAGTAATAACCATGTGGTCAAATTGAAGGAAAACCACCCCAAGAAACAAGCAAATGTACCGTGACTACACAACCACACTGTAGAAATGATTGGACGAAGTCTGATATTATAAAAGGACAATATATATGATTTTAGGTGTGTACTAGAATCTAGTAAAATGACAGACTATAGTTCATTTTCATTCTGTGTAGTCTCTGAAGCCCACATAATTCCTCCTGGTTATTTTGTAGCTTTACGTTACATTTTGCACATTTATACACTGCAAAAAATTCATTTCTTACTTAGTATTTCTGTCTTATTTCTAGTCTAAATAACTAAGAGTTCTTACATTAAGAAACATTTACTAGACTTAACTTGTTTTGGGGAAAAAATTACTCAAAATTATGAGAGGTTTTGCTTAAAATAAGCATAATAACTTGCCAATGGAGTAAGTAAAATAATGTTGTTTTAAGATTATTATTTAGCTTATTTTAAGCAAAAACTCTTAACTTTAAGTTATTTTTCCCAAATACAAGACAATTACTTTTGCTTGTCAAGTAAATACTTCTTGTTTTAAGAATTTTTAGATGTTTGGAATAGAAACAAGACCAGCATACTAAGACAGACAAGCCTTTTTCTGCAGTGTACAGACTACATTTACTAACGCCATGAGCCAAATAATTAACCCCAGCAGCCTGAAATCTCCCACTCCTTACCTTTGGACAGGTGACCTCCGACTGCTGGATCATGATCAGAGCAGAGGCGATCAGAGCACCCTGTCTGACGTAATTCACCGGGTCATTGGTCATTGGCTCCAGAAGATTGATTGCTTCCTGTTGAAGGAAATCATCAATGGAAGGCATATTAAATATGCTTATGGAAAAACAGCAGCATATCCTGACACAGCATGCTGAATGGCTAAACTTAAACCACAAAATCATCAGATTCCCAAGTATCTAATCATCTTTGAGAATTTGTGGTATCATAATAAGTATGGTAACCTGCAAATATAGAAGTCGGCATATTCAGATTCACCTAATGATACACAAACCACAGAGAAAGGCCCTATATAACCTTTCCATCCCTTTCTTTCCGAATGGTTCAGCTGATCTTCAGGCCGAAAGCCAGACCATGTTACAGCAAGCACTTTTTGAGTTACGACTGCACTCCAAAATAGCAAATTTGGCTCACAGATAACTAAAGGCTTAAGTATCATTACACCACATACAGTATCCCATCGTTATACATATTTGTGCAATTGCATCAGAAGTTGTTTGGAACAATTCACCCACAATAAAGCACTCATTACCTGCAGCCCAAGACGGGCAGAGCCGAAAAAGGATTGAAACGACTCCACTAGGCATTTTGTGTCGGCAGATATAATATCACAGTAAAAGTAACCAGGTGTATAAATTACAGACTCAAAGCAGAATTTGTGACCCATTTAAAAGGCCTGACAGATTTGAAAGCGTGGGAGATCTTGGCCCATAGGCCAGCCCTGATTTCCCAGCATCTCCACAAAATCGCCAATGACTGTATTTGGGCACCTGAGAGGGATTTGGATTAGTTATTAAAAGGTTGAGTGGTCAAGACCAATCTTCATATTTTATTTCCCAACTGAGCCAAAGAGGGAGGCGAGTGGAAAATGGCAAGAACATTGTCCAAGGAAACTTATCTCCTCTCAAGTGGTAAACGTGCCATCTGTGACTCTTCCACTGGTAATGCAATTAGTCGCAGAACCAACCTGAGCGTGCACAAGACCCAATAACATCACTCAGGATTGCTGTGAGATAGTTCAAACATCTCTCTTGGGTGCCAGCTGTCTCACAGACTTGAACATTTTTTAGCTGTCTAACCTTTAACAGTCTCATCAGAGCTCCGGACTGTGAATAAAATGGTCACAAACGCAGCAACAACAAAAATTGTGACGGCTTAAAAATCTGAGAAGTTTGTATGCTTCTATATGACTATGTACAGTGGCCTAGTCATGCACAACACAAAATTTAAAAACAATTACTTGGCTATTTCGCTGTGTCCTGGCTTGTTTCCATTGTGTTGTATAAAATTTGTTTTGGCTCAATTATGTTGTCTTGTGACTAGTTTCTGTCGTGTTGTGGCTTGTTTCCATTGTGTTTGAATTTGTCGTGTTGTGGCTTGTTTCTATTGAGTCGTGGCTTGTTTCTATTGTGTTGTGCTGATTTTGCTGTGATATGGCTTGTGACCATTTTGTTTGAATTAAGTCGTGTTGTGGCTTGATTCCTTTGTGTTGTGGCTTGATTTTATCATGTTGTGGCTTGATTCCTTTGTGTTGTGGCTTGATTTTATCATGTTGTGGCTTGATTCCTTTGTGTTGTGGCTTGATTTTTATCATGTTGTGGCTTGATTCCTTTGTGTTGTGGCTTGATTTTATCATGTTGTGGCTTGATTCCTTTGTGTTGTGGCTTGATTTGTATCATGTTGTGGCTTGATTCCTTTGTGTTGTGGCTTGATTTTTAACATGTTGTGGCTTGATTCCTTTGTGTTGTGGCTTGATTTTCAACATGTTGTGGCTTGATTCCTTTGTTCCGTGGCTTGATTTTATCATGTTGTGGCTTGATTCCTTTGTGTTGTGGCTTGATTTTATCATGGTGTGGCTTGATTCCTTTGTGTTGTGGCTTGATTTGTATCATGTTGTGGCTTGATTCCTTTGTGTTGTGGCTTGATTTTTAACATGTTGTGGCTTGATTCCTTTGTGTTTTGGCTTGATTTTCAACATGTTGTGGCTTGATTCCTTTGTTCCGTGGCTTGATTTTATCATGTTGTGGCTTGATTCCTTTGTGTTGTGGCTTGATTTTATCATGGTGTGGCTTGATTCCTTTGTGTTGTGGCTTGATTCCTTTGTGTTGTGGCTTGATTTTATCATGTTGTGGCTTGATTCCTTTGTTCCGTGGCTTGATTTTAACATGTTGTGGCTTGATTCCTTTGTGTTGTGGCTTGATTTTATCATGTTGTGGCTTGATTCCTTTGTGTTGTGGCTTGATTTTAACATGTTGTGGCTTGATTCCTTTGTGTTGTGGCTTGATTTTATCATGTTGTGGCTTGATTCCTTTGTGTTGTGGCTTGATTTTAACATGTCGTGGCTTGATTCCTTTGTTCCGTGGCTTGATTTTATCATTGTGTGGCTTGATTCCTTTGTTCCGTGGCTTGATTTTAACATGTTGTGGCTTGATTCCTTTGTGTTGTGGCTTGATTTTATCATGTTGTGGCTTCATTCCTTTGTGTTGTGGCTTGATTTTATCATGTCGTGGCTTGATTCCTTTGTTCCGTGGCTTGATTTTAACATGTTGTGGCTTGATTCCTTTGTGTTGTGGCTTGATTTTAACATGTTGTGGCTTGATTTTAACATGTCGTGGCTTGATTCCTTTGTGTTGTGGCTTGATTTTTATCATGTTGTGGCTTGATTCCTTTGTGTTGTGGCTTGATTTTCATCATGTTGTGGCTTGATTCCTTTGTGTTGTGGCTTGATTTTAACATGTTGTGGCTTGATTCCTTTGTGTTGTGGCTTGATTTGTATCATGTTGTGGCTTGATTTCATCATCATGTTGTGGCTTGATTCCTTTGTGTTGTGGCTTGATTTTTATCATGCTGTGGCTTGATTCCTTTGTGTTGTGGCTTGATTTTAACATGTTGTGGCTTGATTCCTTTGTGTTGTGGCTTGATTTTAACATGTTGTGGCTTGATTCCTTTGTGTTGTGGCTTGATTTTAACATGTTGTGGCTTGATTCCTTTGTGTTGTGGCTTGATTTGTATCATGTGGCTTGATTTCATCATCATGTTGTGGCTTGATTCCTTTGTGTTGTGGCTTGATTTTAACATGTTGTGGCTTGATTCCTTTGTGTTGTGGCTTGATTTCATCTTGTTGTGGCTTGATTCCTTTGTGTTGTGGCTTAATTTTATCACGGTGTGGCTTGATTCCTTTGTGTTGTGGCTTGATTTTAACATGTTGTGGCTTGATTCCTTTGTGTTGTGGCTTGATTTTATCATGTTGTGGCTTGATTCCTTTGTGTTGTGGCTTGATTCCTTTGTGTTGTGGCTTGATTTTATCATGTTGTGGCTTGATTTTCAATATGTTGTGGCTTGATTCCTTTGTGTTGTGGCTTGATTTTAATATGTTGTGGCTTGATTCCTTTGTGCTGTGGCTTGATTTCATCATCGTGTTGTGGCTTGATTTCATCATCATGTGGTGCGATTTTGTCGTGGCATGTTGTAAAAGTTTTTAAATGTCATTGTGTTGTGCACTACTGGGCCACCATAACTATGTAAGGTTGTGTTAAATACACATTACACAGCCTCATTAAGCTACTTCAGCGAAACCGCCTGTAAGAGTAGCGAGACAGTACCTTGTTCCCAGTGCCAGCACAGCAGATGCCCAGAGCCATCGCAGCGCCGCAGCGGACGTGAGGATTGTAGCTCTCAGACAGCAGGGAAACCACACTGGGACACTGTTCTGGAGTCCTGTAGACACAAATACAATACAAAACACACTTGAGGGAAAGACAATCAATTTCTCAAAACGGTTTATTTTCTCAGACAGTAATACTTCGGGATCGTGTGCAGGAATGCGAGGCTTTAGTTCTGCTAAGGAGCTATTAAACTGGTGCAAAGGCTCTGTCAAACTGTCGTCCGTAACACAAACGAAGCTAACTCAATAAAACAGTGCAGGACGGTTATTTTGGTTTCCATTAAATCAAGTATATTTGAAGAATACATGTGTGGTTACAATCAAAAAGACCATAAAATTATAGGAATGGGAACATTAGGCCAATTGTGACATTTTTTGTAAAAGCAAAGTGTTTATGGACAAAAATGACTTTCCTTTCCTTTTTTTTTTTTTTTTACAAACCTTGGCGCTTGGTTAAACTACAGACAAGCTACACTTTTGAAAAACTAGCTATACAACAAGGTATAAATCACCAATCGTGATTTTATCAGTAAACACACAATTCTGCAGTCCGATTACGTCTCACACTGTCATTTTAGAGAAAATAATACATGCCACCCCCCACCCCCCTCCAGTTTCATTTAGGTTTTTCGCCCTTGAAACATTTCCTGCGAGAGTATGTACAGCTCCTGTCTTCACTGATGGTATATAGCCTGAAGCCCTAAATGTCCATCTAGGAATAAAATCATCAAATAACAGCCTCATTTTCCTCATTAAATCCTCAGAGGCTCCGTTAGGACAACACTCACGTAACACAAAGTCAGCGAAAGAGGAAACTTATTCTATTAAAGACAATTAGTTGTGCTCATTTACACTGAAACTATTTTAAAATACAAAAAAAAAAAAAAAAAAATCACTTTCCAAACAGTTAAAGCGCCACCAATGACCCGACGTCCATTAACATTTCTAGACTTCTTTAGGGTCACGTGATGCATAGGCACGCCTGATTTTGTAATGTTGTGTGCAAATCAGGCAGGGAAAGGGCCGCTTTCAGCCAATTCATGGGATTTGCCAAAGAAATACATCATTTTGACATCTTTTTAACCGTTATAGCACCACCAAGTGGCCTTTTTTACATGACCACGGGATGAGCTCTTACATAGGCGTGCTGAGTTTGGTGGAAACATCTCGCTCCGTTCACAAGTTATAGCCAATTTAGTAAAAGTGGCTCGTCAAACTTCGAACCTTTTGGTGGCCCTTAGGGACCGTGAACCCAAATGTCATGCTTTTTTTTGATAATTATTGACAATCAGACAATCTTGCTGCACTAGTTTGGTTCCGGTCAGGCCAAAAACCTTCGGGTTTTTGCCAGGGTGACGAGCCAGTCGAGCCATTTTGTCCATCTTAAGCCAAGGATTCCAGCGATAAAAGATACAAGCACTATGTGCTTGAACTCCTAATCATTTTAAGCAATCATCTTAGGGGAGCACAGATATAGAAATTCTTAGTTCTGGCCAATAACTAAACCGATGGCCAATGTCATGAATATATACACTGCAAAAAATGCTCTTCTTATTTAGCATTTTTTTTCTTGTGTCCAGTCCAAATATCAAAAAATATCAAAAAATTCTTAAATCAAGATTAATTTGCTAGATAAGTAACATGACATAAGATAGTTTTGCTTGTTTTCTGGGGAAAAATATCCAAATGAAGTGAGTTTTTGCTTAAAACAGGCAAAATGATCTGCCAATGGGGTGAGAAAAATAAATTTTATTTCTGATTGGGACAGAAAGGAGAAACAAGATCTCAATATCTTATCTAGTTTTACTCATCTAGTAAATGCAGCTTGATTTAAGAATCTTTAGATATTTAGACTAGAAACCAGACACAATTACTACGGTAAGAAGAGCGTTTTTTTGCAGTGTACTGCTATAGACTTGTATAACTTGTTTGAGATCTTGATTTGAAGTGAAATCGGGTATTTTAAAACGGAAAATAAAGTTGCTCATATTACATTTGTGCTATTATCTGATCAACACAGATTATATGACTGGCTGACACAAGTATGCTAACAGATATATTGTGCAATACTGGATTAATTTAAGGTACAAATGACAACTAAAGTTCCGTTAAGTAACCAAAAAATAGACTTTTATAATAACCTCCTATGTAATAAAAGACAGCATGTCTAAGTTGAACTCTTCCCACCGCAAAACCCTTTCCGTGGGAAGCTAATCCACAGTTTAGGACTCACATACGAATGCCAACCTGCAATAAAAAAGGATTTGACTTAATCTTTCATCAGGCTGGAATTAATGTGTTGTGCGGGATATCAAGGGTTCTGCCAAACTTGGCAGGCTGGGAAATACAGTTCCAACATTGATGAAGTTGGGAACCTTCTGTACAAATACACATCTTCGCCAGGGTCTTATGCCTATTCACAGACATTTAGTCCATCTAATCCTGACTAGTCATTTGGGCTTGGACGCTTCAGTCTCAGATTCAGACCGAAGCCAAAACCCTTTATTGGTTTACATAATGTTTTCACTTAGAAATCTAGATTTGCTTTCAATATGTTGTGGTATTTATCAATAACAACTTGCCAATTTGATTTCTTTAAGTGTTTTTTTGTTTGTAACAAATCACTCGCACGTCCTTTATTTACGTGTAATGTGTTGCTGTTGTTTGCATTTCACTTCAGACGGACATTCGGACTCATGCTTTCTAACTTTAAATCCACTTGTTTTCTTTTTGTCTGCTTAAATTGATATCAGTAGTCCCATGACTTTAGTTAGACTAGTATGTTTCACTGTGTTGGGTGTAATTACTGTAATTTAATACATTTTCTCTTGAAACAGTAAAGTAAGGGATTATTTTTTCTGTAATTTAATCAGTTACTCATGTGATTGGTTGATTAGATAATTGCATTAATGAGAAATTGAACGGGTGTTCCTAAAAATTCTTTAGATGAGTGTGTGTGTATATTTTTATATATATATATATATATATATAGATATATATATATATCTATATATATATATATATCTATATATATATATATATCTATATATATATATATATATATATATATATATATATATATATATATATATATATATATATATATATATATATATATATATATATATATATATATATATATATATATATATATATATATATATATATATATATATATATATATATAATGTCTGTTTTCATCCCCCCCCCAAAAAAAAATGCAAAAGTGTGTCAGTAGGTAATATCAGTTTACAGTTTCAAACAATTTATTTGTCCATTAATTGTAATAATCCATTCCAGTGAGCGGTTTTCTGCATGTGTGATCAAATAAATGCAGGCTTGATGAGCATAACATTAAGAAACTTTAAAAATTGTAATTTTTCCAAACTTTTGACCGGTACTGTTTATATAAAATTCCTTCATAAGAACTGCTTTGTCTTACTTGGCAAACACAATCAGCCTGAACAGACTCTTAAAGCCTCAGCTAAAAGCTCCCTCCTAAATTTGATTTGTCTGATTCAAGTTTTTTCATGTTAGCGTTGATAAACAAAAGACGAAGCATGACACACTCCAGGAGTTGGAGGCGGCCATGGTGCAAGAGTTTCTCTCTGCCAGACGCCAGCCAACGCACCAGCAAAAGAGTTGCGTTAAAAAAAATAAAAAAAGATTATTTCATGACTAGTTTATCGAAGCATAAAATACAGGTTTTATGAGCTGTTATTCTTTTGCCTTTGAACAAGCATTTAAATACATTTTTGCTTTAAGTTTACACACACACACACACACACACACACACACACACACACACACACACACACACACACACACACACACACACACACACACACACACACAAAATAAAAAGAGTTTCAACAGAAAGATCTTAAAACTTTTTGATGTAATGGCTTAGGCCATTGAGATGTCTTCAAAATCAATTTTGAGCATTAATGCGGCAGATGTATGAATTTTAAAAGAAATATAATATTTTTGAAGTGGGCGAAATGGAGCTGATAATGAACGCAAAGCAGCCAACAAGCGTCAAGCACACATACACTTTAAAACATGCTATGATCAACATATGTTTTCCCATTAATCAATTTCAGCTTTTTTATTACACAGGTTTAACTTGAAAACTGAATGAAATTGAAACAAAATTATGACTACTTTTAGTCATGACTTTTGACTGGGTTGTGTGCAACACACACACACTTATGTTTTCTGTTGTTGTCGTTTTGTTTTCAATAACCAGTTTTAACCTCCAGCTTCACCCTGGCAAGCTGAGAAAGTAGCAAGCAGCTGGGATGTGCAAAATCACTTTTTAAAATGGTCTAGTTGACTACACGGGGATAAAATAATAAGCTAGTCACACTGCGGTATAAGACTATGAAGACAAATATAAATATCAGCTCCGCTGCATTAAAGAAAATGACCCCCCAGGATCACCGGACCCACCCCAGAGTCGACGAGAGAGCGAGAGAGCGTTGAGACTTTTAAACAGCAATTTAATTTACCATCAAAAAAAAAAAAATATTTACCAGTTAAAAAAAACTTTTATTCTAATTCTAGAGTCAACCAACGCCTTAAATATATTTACCATATTCACTTCTAGTAGAGTGTGTGAGAGAGAGAGAGAGAGTGTGTGAGAGAGAGAGAGAGTGTGAGAGAGAGAGAGAGAGTGTGTGAGAGAGAGAGAGAGAGTGTGTGAGAGAGAGAGAGAGAGTGTGTGAGAGAGAGAGAGAGAGAGAGAGAGAGTGTGAGAGAGTGTGAGAGAGTGTGAGAGAGAGAGAGAGAGAGAGAGAGAGAGAGAGAGAGAGAGAGAGAGAGAGAGAGAGAGAGAGAGAGAGAGAGAGAGAGAGAGAGAGAGAGAGAGAGAGAGAGAGAGAGAGAGAGAGAGAGAGAGAGAGAGAGAGAGAGAGAGAGAGAGAGAGAGAGAGAGGCAGAGCGAGTCAGTAAGCAGACACACATTGAGAGAGGAAGGCTTAGAGGACGTTTGGAAGTTTTCGACCGGGATCAGGATAGGTGAAGATCTGGGGATACGTCCAGCTCCTTTGCATGAAACTCAAAACCCAGATCATATCTGGAGCTCTTCCCACAAAGAATTTGGACAGCCTAATGTTTTGTTTGTACTTTTTTTTTGGTGTGCATAAAAAAAGGCATTAAGCCACAACCTGAGGGGCGTTTAGTGCACTTGTTTCTGTGGCTTGAAGGATGAATACACCAGTGAGTAACACAGAGTTAAGCTAATGAACAGAGGAAACCCGTGTGGACTTCAAGGTAAGTAGCAGAAATCTTATTCAAAATATTTGCTTTATTCTTAAAAACGGGAAAAATTTAATCTATTTAGAAATGTGTTAAATTTAGAAAACATAGTTAAGTATTGAATGTTTTTTGGTGAATTCTTAAAGAAAAAGGACTTTTTTAACAGTGAATCTGTAGGGGAAAATATAAGTGTCTACTTTCACACAGCTTCTAATATCAAATCTAACTTTAAGGTACATTTTCTATAATATTTGATTAGCTTAATATATAACCGATAATATAGCTCATAATCTACAAGATAAACAACATTACACAACATTTGTTTGTCTGCATTTCATAATGCACATTACATAATGTTATGCCAGAAGGAACCATTTCCAAATTATAATGCAATTATGAACCCCTAATTATTCTGAAAACATGAGCGTTGTTTATGAAGTCATCTGCCTGGACTGATTGAGCTCGATAGGAAAACAAATGACTCCATATGGTCAACATTCACAGATCATTACTGATAGCTGCTTCCCTGCTTAATTAACAAACAAACACGGTCTGGAGCACGTACCGCTAAATCACAGGACAAGAATATCCGATTTATCACGAGTCGCTTCGAGAGCGCTGAAGGTGTTTGTGTTTTGTTTTTTTATACATTTCCAGGAGTGTAAAAGCACAGACAGAACAAAGATGGGCAATACCTCGTCTGCCATGTGACTCTGCTTTCATCTGGAGATAATAATTTGGAGGGGAGTACTTTGGAAACTTAATAAATTGGATTTTTGCAAGCAAACAGAAGTGCCTCATCTGAATTAAACACACCAAACTCTGATCGGAGGGAGTCTGTGACAATGCTGGACGAGCCCACGGAAAAAACAAAAGCTCAATTTTATGAAGCAGAATGGATGGTGATGAACCCCGTTGGGCTGCTCTCATCATTCTTCTGGTCATCTTTCCCACCATTGGTGGAAATATCCTGGTCATTCTGGCAGTGTCACTGGAGAGGAAACTCCAGAACGCGACTAACTTCTTCCTGATGTCTCTGGCCGTGGCCGATCTACTGGTGGGATTGCTAGTGATGCCCATCGCTCTAGTAACTGTGCTTTTCAGTAAGTAATTTAACATTGATTGTTGAACTTAAATGGCACATTTTGTCAAGTTACAACCCAGACTTTTTTTGTATATCCTGACCTGCAGTGGAACTAGTTTCTCAGTGTAACACTAAAACCATATTAAACAGATTGATAAAGACCATGTTTCATTTCCTGACAGTAATAAAAACATGTCTCGCAACTTTCAAACTGCACAACATCTGCCAAGCTTCTACTACTGTCTTCCTTATGCCAGCTTGTCCTTCAGTTCCAATGCCAGAACACTCCAGTCGGGCCATTATTCCTCATTAAATGGATTTGATGACATTTATTACTTAATTTGCCGCACCTGGTCTTCGCACGTTAAAGCTTAAGGTGAACCAGAACTTTGCTTGCGGGATAGTTCGGCCAAAATTTCTGCCAACAACCCTGAAATGACTTGTGTATGTCGGACACAAACCAACATATTTTGAAGAATTCAATGGTTTTTACCCAAAGAATGAAAGTCAAATACAGTCGAACCAACATGTATTTTGACACCTTCAACATTCTCACATGATCAGAGTTTTTTCGCTATAGTTTAGAAAAGGCTAATAAAATATGACAAGAACTCAGAGTTAAACTGTCAGAACAAACTCATCTTGATAATGTCAGATAACTTTGATAGAGAAAGGGATGTAATGGATTACAATCAACCAATCAGCTGCTACATTTAAGTACAAAACTAGATAACACCAATTTAGCTTGACTAAGCAATGCTTCATTTTGTTCAGTCTGTGGTGTCAAAGATCAAATTAGCAATGAAAGAAAAAACACTGAAGCAAAACATGCTCAGGTCAAAGTGTCTGAATCATTTTGGGTCCAAATTTTTATCAATTTCCACCGTATGAAGAATTTTTGGGTATGTCAGTTTACTTAATTTTGCACTCCTCGATTATAAATGAACTATAGTGTCCTGCACACACTAGTGAAATCTGTGTCTGAATCATTTTTGGTTTGACCAAGTCAAAAAAATATGGTCAAAATGTAATTTTTTAGCATGAACTATCCCTTTAACTACAGTCATCTGTCCTGGAAAATACTTTTAACAGATGCTATTCATCCAAAGAAACGTGTCAAACACTTGGTTTGAGAGGTTTGGGACGAAACAGAACCCAAGCGTAAAGATAAAGAGGCTTTAATTCAACAAAACTTGGTCCTCTGAGGTTTTAGTAGTCGAGTTAAACCAAGCCTTGAAGATGTGACAAAATTGAGGAGTCCCCAAGGACCATAAGATAGGAAAAGGAGCAATAGGAACATTTCCAAAGGTCTTCCACACAAAGAGAAGCAGAAGTAAAAAAGAAAAAGACTTCGCCAAACAGCTGAAGCTTACCAGAAGTCACGCACACTGACAGGTAATTAAGTTGAATTACCTCAGGGTACAATAATACATTGAGTTTGAGTGCAACAACTTATTGACCAAGACAGCAGACAAAGACTCTAGACGTTAATTCTCAGTTTGCGATTAAATGTAATGATAAAAATAAAAGTAACTGAAAGCTTTCAGTCCTGTTGAGATGAGCTCAAACAGTAAAAGCAATGTTCTACCAAAGGCTCCACATCTGTGGACCAGGTGAAGACAGGAACTGAAGTTAAAGCCATGACTGAACACTGTGAAAATCTACACAGCGCTTGATAAAAGGGCTCGAAAACAAGAGCCTACCCTTGAGAGCACACCACAAATGTATTCCCCTGAAAAAGAGAGAAATATTTACACGAGGAAGTTGAGACTTGGCAGTGCAAACCTAAAGCGTGGTAGAGCGGAGCGTCTCTTTATTTAGCTTTCAGGAAGAGACAGCACACTTACCTGACAGTCTATATGGAAAGTGATGCAGAGAAGAATAATAATGTTTGAGTAGATTCGGTAGGAAACAAAAATTATAGGAATATTGCAATACTTTTATGCATTATTAGCTACTTTAAGTTTCCTAAAGACTAGGGCTGCCCCCTACTAAACATTTAAATAGTTGACTAATAGTCGTTCATTTAAGCGAATAGTCGACTTATTCTATGGTTATTATATTCAATTTACTACTTAAATATATGCATTTATAATGCATTTCACTAATGTGTAATATAATAATAATAACAACAATAATATTAAACAATATCTGTTTATGTTAAACAATATCTCAGTGCTACAGAAATAAAACAATCAACAACAATAAAGAAGTAAATAAAATAAATAATAAAATAACACATTACATATGTAATATTGCTAACTTGTACAAGCGTGAGCTTTTCCACTAATAGACAAATGCACGTTTCATACGCATTACATGGAGAATACGTGTTCGAATTTAAACTGGTTCATTTAAAAGTAGACATTTCATTCTTTAATAGACATAAAATATACCTGAGGCGCAAGTCTATGCTTGTTTGAGTACGTTTCGGCTCATTTTTGTGGGAAAGCGCATTCCTGTTTGTTTTCTTTATTTTACAAAAGCATGAGTTTTGTTATGGGTACAGAGATAAAAGTTTTGAATGACGCATTACTCTCATCCTCATGACCAAAAATGACTTTTGAGTAGTTTAATAGCAAATGAGTATTATAAAGTTCTTTCTGCGGTTGTCAGGAGAAAACACAAGGTCTCCGCATGAACACTTGGATGTGTGCTTAATAATAGCACACATTTCTCTGTTAACGTTAGAGCGAGCGGCCGTGTAAAGAGGCTGACGTTATGCTACTACTCGCAAGTTTCATATGATAAGCCATATTGAGGTCAGTGAGCGACAGACAGAATGCACCAGCCACCAACCATCTGTCTGAGACGCACTGTGTGATTTGCCACTTCCTGTGGAGTTTTTCTCTGCAGCAAACCGACTGAAATTTGGTTGAATAACCCTCTTCTTGTTGACTAACGTTTAGTCCACTATTAGGGGACAACCTTACTCAAGACTATCAGATTCAATGGTTTGCAGGAGTTATGACGCGTTTTATTTATTTTTTTATACATATTAAAGTGTTTTGGAGCATAGAAGGCTGGTAATATAATGAATTTATTCTTATATTAGCACACAAATTGAAATGTAATGATTTTAATTATCGTACTTATTAGGATGTTGTCACAATAGCAACATTTTTATGTTGAATGTCGATAATGTAGTCATGAAGCACAGCTCAAACAGAAGCCACTATCAAACAAAGCAAAATTGTCTATAACTCGCAAAACAGAATGAGATATTTTCACCAAACTTGGCACACATATGTAAAGAGCTCATTCTGTCTACGAGTGAAAAAGCATACGGCGACTGGCCACTTAGTGGCGCTATAACATGAAGGAAAGAAGAAATGGCTAAAACTACACAACCCTAAGTCTGATTTACTTGAAAATAGTCATGTGATGTCTTTGTCCAATGTGCCAAGATTGTCTTTGAGGACATTCGCAAATCTCGAAATACGCGGCCAATGAAGTTTGAGCAGCTAATCAGGCAAGGTTAACAAAGGCCGATCAAATAGCCTGTTCTGGCTGTAAATTGTCTTTTCCCATCTATGATCGTGATTGTTTGCAGGCTTGTTAATTAAAACATTTACCTTTCTAAGAATGCCGTGTGTGAAAGTGCTTGAACCCCGATAAATGCTGCACACAGCTATATTTAGATTTGAACCCTTTGAGAAACAATAGCCATTTGGTTAAAAGAGGTTTCATGTGATAAGGGGAAATAAACTAAAATTTAACCTATACTCACATACTGAAAAAACAAATATTCAAATTTCACCAGACATGCACGGCGAGTTTATGCACAAAAAAACAGTAATGTTGTCTAATGCATGTTATACATTTGCCTCATGCTGATTAAATCAATTCCCAGTCATTTTGGATGTGAAAACATTCTGGATTCAGAAAGCTGCCCAGCTGGCAATAATGTACCCTCAGAGGAGCTTCTACGAAGGTCTGTTTAGTAAAGAGAGGTGATCTGTCTAATGCCAGCTTTCAACATCTGGTTAAGGGCTCTCTAAACCATGGAGGTCTGCTAATAAACCACAAGTTTGGAGATAGACTCTAGTTTAGGTCCATGCAAGATATCAATCATGTTTGAAAACAAAAGTCCCAAAAGAGCTTTTGCAAATACAGTGGGTTTTTTGTAAATTTTTGACGAATGCTACTAAATTTAGCTTTTTACTTCGCTATAACATGGCACGAGTTTATCTAAAGATAAACTCAAAAACTGTCAACATGAAAACAATAAAATCTTAAAGGCTTTAGACAATATAATCTGTAAGTGCAATAGGATGAAGATTAACTCAATTATCCAGCATTTCATGTCTGTCAGTGAGCAAAATAAACAGCATCACCGAAGAGCTTTGATGAATAGGCCAAATGCCCCTGAGAGTTTAATTTCACTAACTGTTTTTTTGTTAAACTCAAGCTTGTATCAATTTATATAATGTTGTTAAGATCCACTAAATTGCAAGATGAGATGCAAAAGCTGTGATGCATTCAAAATAAGGCATTTCTAATGTCCAAACATTTAAAACAAATGAAAACCAGTCTGTCATCCAAAAACAACGGTCATCTGAAAGCATTGGCAAAAACATTGTGTATGATCGCCTTAACAAAAAAGGATTGAAATGATTAGTAGCACTACGGGAAATATGTGATGTAAAATATTCATTATACACTCTAAAAAAATTGCAATTGGGTTGATTTAACCCAACGGTTGAGTTGTTTCAACCCCGCAATTGGGTTGTTTTAACCCAGCGGTTGGGTTAAATGTTGATTAAGACAACCCAATTGCTGGGTTAAAACAACCCAATCGCTTGGTTAGTCCATTTTCAACCCAACTTGGGTTGTTTTTATTCCAGCATTTTTTAAGTGTAATATTAGGTTTATTCTGCATGGGCAACTGAAGAGAAACAAGCAGTTTAGAAACTTTGAGACAACAGGCTAGGTCTGTGGATGTCAAGTTGTGCATAATATGGTGTTAGAGATGAGTTAAGTGTTTGGGTTACATAACAAAATGACAAAAAGAGCTAGTCCTATCACCAAATTCAGCCAACCCATTGATTAGTGCCATTCTCTTCATATTTCAGACTCCAGATGGCCCCTTGCAGACTTCCTGTGCCCTATCTGGCTGTTTCTGGATGTCTTGTTCTCAACTGCGTCCATCATGCACCTGTGTGCCATCTCCCTCGACCGCTACATAGCCATCAAGAAACCAATCCAGCACAGCCAGTTCAAGTCCAGAGCTAAAGCACTGGCTAAAATCGCACTCGTCTGGCTAATCTCTATAGGTAAGTTAAAATGCAAGCTTGCATACTACATGAAATCCAGATCATTTTTTTACAACATGTATGAATGCATCATTTATGAACAATTACCAATATTCCTTTAAAGGGTTAGTTCAGCAAAAATGAAAATTCTGTCATTAATTACTTACCATAATGTCGTTGGACAGCCGTCAGACCTCCGTTCATCTTCAGACACAGATGAAGATATTAGTGTTGAAATCCGATGGCTCAGAAAGGCCTTCATTGACACCAATGTCATTTCCTCTCTCAAGACCCATAAAGGCACTAAAGACGTCGTTACAAAGCCAATCTCACTACAGCGCCTCTACAATCATTTTATGGAGACACCAGAATAGTTTTTGTGTGCAAAAAAATAAAATAAAAATAACGTATATAGTGATGGCCGAATTCAAAACAAAGATTGAACTGTTATGAATCAGTGAATCGATTGATGATTTGTATTGCCAGTCACGTGATTTCAGCAGTTTGTCAAGCGAGCCATCAGATTTCAACACAAATATTTTAATTTGTGTGTGAAGATGAACGTAGGCCTGACGGGTGTGGAACGACATTATGGTAAGTAATTAATGACAGAATTTTCATATTTGGGTGAACTAACCCTTTAAATACCTATTCATATCTACTATAAGACGAAAGAAAATGTAGGGAATTGCATAATTGCTATTGCCACAACTTTCTCTCAAAAGAAGAGGAGGCGTATATGGTTTCAAAAATGGGAACAAGCTCAAATCTCGTAACATTTTAAATGATAGCTTTATAAACCCAGTCCTTGGTCTACACACGATCAATGATCTCAACACTGGAAAAGTTGCATACACATAAATTTCCTTTATCGCATGTCACAGGCTGACCAGCAAACGACCATTTATGCAAGCAATATTAGCATGTGGGGGTGAAATGAAAGTAAACACCTGGAAATGTCAGCTCGTTAACACCAGAACAGGCGATTACTTTGGCTGTGTTGTTTGAACGAGCTCAACGCACGGTTCTGGAAGCATGAAGCCGTCTCACCGCCACGAAAGGCAGGCCATGTGCTTTGTCACTTCAACACTGACCATGAACAAAACATCCCTGCGTTCTCCTGAGAACAAGTTCACATATTCTCACATTTGACAGAGCAGTCTTGCAGAGAAAAAACAGGATAACAGGAGCTCATGGTTGTGGATACTTCATGTAAAAGTCCAAGATGTGTTATCGATGTCATAACGCTATTATTAGTCATAACTGCCAATTTTATACATGTTTACACAATATGAAGAGGGGCATCTCATGCCGTTTTTGATTGTTCTGCCCTATGAGTTTTGCATTTAGTGGACCTATTATGCCCCTTTTTTTGTAATACAAGTCTCAAGTGTCTCCAGAATGTGTCTAAAGTCTCAGCTTTACCCCACAGATCATTTATTAAACCATGTTGTAAATTGCATTTGAGTGGAAGGAAAGCATGCTGTTTTTGTGCATGTCTCTTTAAATGCAAATTAGCTGCGTCTCCGCCCCCTATCCTGAAGAGGGCGGAGCCTGTACAGCTCATGTCTCGGATACTCCGCCAAAAACTAAAGCATCTGTTTGGTTTTGATGATCATCGCTCACATGACATTTCATTTCTTCATCGTCTTGACCGTTTATAATCTGCATAGGTTTTAAAGCCATATCAGTCTAAACTTCTGAATTATGGGTTTCTGAGCAGACACACAGAAAGCTAGATGTCAAAGAGCATCCCACACAGAAAGCTAGATGTCAAAGAGCATCCCACAAGTATTAAACGAAGTTCTCCTTCACGTCTTAAGGCCCCTTCACACCGGACACGTAACGGAAAAGCGAATAAGCAAATATTTCGCGTCAAAACCATTCACGTCAGCAGCGGCACAAATTTGCGACATTTCAGAGATCCAACATTCGCGGCGACAGCTGAGAAAACACGGACACTTCATCATTCAGTGAAGACGAGCTTTTCATTTTATTTAAAAGACCGAAAATAAGCTTTTGGGTGCAGACAGTCTTAAAGAACAGAGTCTGAAGGGGAATCTACTAATCTTGTACAGGAGCTAAAACTTTATCATGGCCGGTTCTGCACTTACTTGCTAAAGTCTGTGGGACAATTTGAGGATCTCCTCCAGACACAGCAGCGCATCTGACGAGATAACACTCGCACTTCAGGGATCAATCGATCCGGACCAGCTGTTTCCAGTTGAGTCAATGTAAACATTTAAGTGGCACAGACGTACCGATGGCAACACATTCATTTTCCATAATCGCGGACATAAGGTTTAGAAAAAAAAGAAGAAAAAAAAGCAAAGCTTTATAAAAGGTTAAGTTATTGCTGTCTGTAAACACAGCTGCAGGTGTACAGCTTTAACTAGACCTACAGCTGTAATCTCACGAGAAATGCCATACCTGGCAAAGGTTAATTTAGATTGAATAGCTCGTGACATCAACTGGACATTTCGTCACCTTTGTTTCCTTGTATTTGATTGGTTGAAGCCGTTTTGGTTGCCGCTAGAGTAAAAAAAAGAAAATCGACATTGAAACGAAAAAGTTAAATGTCATTTTTTCGCCGCAGCACATTCGCGTTCGGCGATTATCCAATTATTTACACGTCAAAATCGCGTCCAGTGTGAAAGGGCCTTTATTGAGCTTAAACTGTCAAACACAGACACAGTCGACTATGTGTGTGTATATTAGATCTGTGTATTGAAGTGACCGCAGCTTAATGTACATTTATTACTTGAACACCGCCATTAAATGCTCTGGCGAGGAGATAAGATTGTGTACAGCTCACTGAGGGCGGGGTCTGTGCTAATAGGGCGGAGTCAATCAACGCTTATTCTGAGACTGCTTATTATGAATTTTACATAATATGTCTCCTTTAAAAAAAAACCTTGAGACCAGTGCTCTGTTCCATAAGTAACATAAGTTGTTTTTAGAGCTCATTCTGTGTGAACATCTCTTAAGAAACTAATCAGATTCAGGAGAACACCCCGCAAGGCTTCTACAGAACCAGTTAATCAACTGGTAGTTCTGGCAACCAATCAAACTATTTTTTACACAAAAATGTATCTGCCAAAGAACAAAACTATTCGGTGGGCAGGAGCTTACATAGGGAATGATTGACTGTGCAATGACCTAGTCCAGGGCAGATTGTAGAGCTGGTCATTTGAGAAGCATTCACAATCGCGCGTGTGATTGTGAGGAGAACTAGGCTGCGGTTACTGATGTGAGAAAAAAATTAGTTTGAGTGATATTTGAAAATGTCTAAAATAAAAATTGACCACAGAGGAGTTAAGGAAACATCGCTCGCTACAAAAATTACTTATGTATAGCTGTTAAAAATAGTAGGTATGTTGGTATTTATTTTGTTCTATTGTTGAATGATATGAAATTGTTTATTTAATGATTTGTCTACAATACAATTGATAAAGCAATATTTTCTCTTAGTGAATTTTTCATCAAAACACAAAGTATTTGTCTTTTAGTGGATGTGGCCTACAATAAGAGAGATCAAGCTTTGTTTAAAAAGTTGCTCTATTTGGATTTGTTTTGTAAACCTTAAATAAAAGTTAATTGAATATTTTATTTTTTATTTGTAATGCTTTCATTCCAATATTCTTCTTTTTAACACATTTAAAACCATAATTCCACAAATTTTTCCAAAGAAAATTCAGCGCAGAAATCACAAAATGCCACAGATTCTTGGCAGCGTTGTAGTCGAGAGCAGCTCATTGTGGTCTGAGGCCAGGCCGAAACCAGAGTGGGTTGAATCATGTCATGACAGAGACCAAAAGAGAGTGCAAGTCAAGACTTGATTGTCTGAACATTTCAGAAAATGTAAATATGTTTTTCTTGAGGTGAATGAGTGAATCCAACATGCTCCAACACACCTGCCTAGAAGTTTCAAGTGATCCCGAAGACGATAATTGGTTGTCTGGCTATCACCAGACCAAGCTCAATTTAAGATTGAACATTGGCCTGTGGAGTCTGTTATATATTTTCAACTGCACAAGAGGCCTGATCAACGGGCATAGTTCAAATGACTCTGTACGCAATTGGATAGTCCTTCAACCAATCAGAGCGCAAGAGGTGCAATCAACGGGCAACGACCCATCGCTTCTCTATCTGTCATCGTGTTAAAGCCGCCAATAATGCGCCAGGTGGATAAATGAGTGTGATTGGTTCCCACAAAAGTGTAACAGAAGCAGTAGGAATGACAGTACAGGTTTCAGGGCGAAATCGCCGGCAGATCAGGCTGGGTTTACCCAATCTACATGATTGGGTCTTTAGGTGTTTATTTCAACTGGCTTGATCACTGTAATGTTTTATTTAAACCTTATTCTCTCCTCAATTTAACAACTGGTCTTTCTTCCTCAGGTATTGCAATACCTATTCCAATCAAAGGGCTACAAGATCATCCAAACAACGTCACATTCAAGAACCACACCTGTTTGTTGACGGCAGGGGGCTTTGGGGACTTCAAGGTGTATGCATCTTTGACGGCTTTCTTTATACCCCTCACAATTATGATGGTCATCTACTTGCTGACAATCCAAGTGCTGCGCAAGAAGGCAGATCTTTTGAGATCGGGAGCTAGAAGGCCCACCATTTCCACCGTCTTCCAGCAGGAATTTCCGGCTCTCTCTTCACCTGAGAAAGTGGCCATTGCAAATGGAATAAAAAGGGAGCGAACACTGTCCTCGGGGGATGCAGTTCCTCTCCGCAGGATGTCCACCATAGGCAGGAGGTCCATGCAGAACTTAACCAATGAACAACGGGCATCAAAAGTTCTGGGAATTGTTTTCATGTTGTTTGTTGTGATGTGGTGTCCTTTCTTCATTACTAACGTGATTTCTGCACTAGTTCAAGACTATAAACTAGTGGACCAATTGATGGATATCTTTCAATGGGTGGGATACGTTTCATCGGGGATCAACCCTCTGGTTTATACGCTCTTCAATAGGACGTTCAGGCAGGCCTTTAGGCGCTACATCACCTGTAACTACCGACGAGTGAGGACTCCAAAACTGCAACGGAGAAGCAGAATTTCTTTTCGTTCATCAGTGACTGAGAACTCAAAGCGGTTTATGAAACACGGCATGAAAAACGGTATCAGCCCTGTAAGCTATCAAAGCCCTCTCCGGCGTCGACCCACGCATCTGCAGACCTCTGCAAACATCACGCTAGATGCATTGCTCCTGCCGGAGAACGAAGACTGCAAACCTGACGAACTGGTAAGCCACGTGTAGGATATCGGACACACTTCAGACGTGCCATAGCGTTTCAGTGGGAAACCAAATTAGACATGGTCAAAAAGAAGATCAACAAGGCCATATAATAAATTGGTCATGGGTTTGTTCTGCATCATAGCCGAAAGACGAGACTCTTTGAAGCCTTTGAGGGATATAATGGCACAGAAGAAGCATGTCTAAGAACAACCAAAAGACACAACACAGCTTTTGTGTGTGCAAATAATGGGCAGCTTAATAATTGGTGGTACTGTGAAAATAAACAGTACTTGGGGACAAGAGAGAAACATCCCAAATTTGGTTGACAGGGTCTACAATGTGAAGCCAAAAAAAGACACCTTGAGAAATACAAGCACAAGTATCTCATTTAAACCACACCGCCACTTACCTTCTGTATACATGGAAAAATAAATGCCTTACCGAATTTTGGCAGGGCTTCTTTACTTCTATAGACTGTTCTTGAATCAAAAATAAGTGCTTTTGTAAAGGTAAAAAAAAAAAAAATTCTGTAGATAATGACATTTTTCATGATTCTTGGAAGTATTCCCAAATAAACCTTTTCTCCAGACAAATAGCTGACATTATGGTTTCATTGTGAATTAAGAAAACAATGTTTCTTGCATACTGAATATGCAAAACTAAGAAATGCTCTTTAATGTTTACAAGGGGGTTTAACGGGTCTCTGTCTGTTTTATGCATTATTTTCAACGAACCATTTTTACAGAGTTATGCTAATGTATGTTTTTGTTGATGGATACACATTCTGGCTTCCAAATACATTACAACAGCGATGATCAAAAAGACGCACACGGAGCCTCACAAATATTGGGTTCTCTTTCAAGTCTTGCTCTGAACGGACAAATTCACACCAAAATGATGTCAACGTGCCCATTTTGGTGAGCATCCTAGCACATGTAGTTTATGTCTTAAGTAAAGTGTAAATAGTCTATAAATGTGTAACAGTATGTACTATATTCATGCATTATGTCTTTAAGGGAAAGAAGCCTATCCCTGCTGTCGGTGTGTTAATGTTAATCAAACAACAAATGACAGAAATCACTCACTTCTCTACACGGAATAACTTTTGTAACTTCAATGATGATTTATCTTTGTTTAGTGAATATTATAATGTGCAATGTTATTTTATTTTGATTACTTTATTAAATGCATGTACCTGAAAACTACTGTTCGATGCCTGAAAACCCTGAACACTGCTATTTTTTATGCATCTTTACTTTATTGTATTTGTGCTGTTGCTTGTAGTTTGATTAATTGTTATAGTATTGGTAAATGTCCTAAATACTCTGAACATAGCACATACAGAACCGTACCAAAACCGTGACGCTAAAACAGTGATAAAAACTGAGTTTACCTAATGTTTACTGTTTATAATTGCACAACAAAAAAAAATGGTTCAATATGTTTTACTGTTATATTCTCATAGTGAGAATATTCTACATGCATTTGTAGCAACAGATCCATCAACGCCCACAAAACTGTTCAGCGAGAGGTCGCGGGACAGACGGCAGAAACCTGTTGAATTGCTGCAGATCTAAACACAGGAAGGATTCACACAGTATTTTTTGTTTAACTGACAGTTGATCACAGGAATAAATCGCATGGCCTTTTTAGGGCTTAAAATAGTTCCCCAGTTCTACTTGGCCCAGAACCCTAGAGGCGTCTGAGGGGGAACTGACTGCCACCAATCAAAAAGACAAAAAAATAGACGAATACGGGACAACACAACAATGTCTAAAGGTGTAACACGATCGAAATGTGTGGTGGAGACAATAGTTGGGACCTATGCTAATTAAAAAGGCATGTTTGTCTTGAAAGCACTGATGTGTATGATCATTGCTGCCTAGCTGACCATTTCAAGATTAACTTTGACGTTCAGATGTTTTGAAAGCAAGAACTTGTAAGTGTGTGTAGTGGACATGACTCTAAACTAATTAAACAGAGCTTTTAAGATCGACTACATGACTTTAAAAACCAGCATCTCTCCATTATAAATGGATGATCTGATGACTCATTTATGGGTAGTTACTGCTTAAAGGGTTAGTTCACCCGAAAATGAAAATGTGATGTTAATCTGCTTACCCCCAGGGCATCCAACATGTGTTTGTTTCTTCAGTAGAACACAAATTAAGATTTTTAACTCCAACCGTTGCTCATAACTATAATTAGACACTATTGACATTAATTATATGATCAAAGGTTGAGTCAAAAATCTTAATTTGTGCTCTACTGAAGAAACAAACACACCTACATCTTGGATGCCCTGGAGGTAATTTTCTCGTGCTCTACTGAAGAAACAAACACACCTACATCTTGGATGCCCTGGGGGTAATTTGCATTTTTGGGTGAACCATCCCTTTAAGAACATGGCAGAATTCTGGAGATCTGATCACAACGTAGAAACATTAAGTAGGAGAAAAGGAGGACGGCAAAATATGGGCACACTCTCACTGACAAATCAACAGGGCACGATAGGCGGAAGCGATCGATCTCGTAATGGGACCACAATTACTAAAGCAGACAGTCCAAACACTTTTGCAAAGCGAGCAGAGGAATGGGCGGCATCTCGTCTGTGTGTACATTAAGGGCTGATTCATCAGTTACTGGCAAGCATTCAGAGAGCGGCTCGTCTGTTTATAATGGAGCGCTGCTGACAGAAGAGACAGGTGAGGATAGGCAGCACCATACCTGAACATGATGAATCCGATGGACTCGACCGCAGCCCTCCGAACATCATCGTTCACGTCACTCACCTGGCAGGAACAGGGGCGAGAAGTCAGACTAGACAAAATATCACACTCACTAATCTTAAAAAATCTAGAATGTCATAGTTAACTAAACACTACTTCGGTTTGAGCGAATATTGCCAAATTTAACTCATAACTATCAGGTTTTCACAGGTCCACAATTTAAAAACTCCAACTGTTCTTCCATACGAGTGAGCGAACGCTCAATCCCTCCCCGAGCAACGGCTAAATTTAGCTCTGTTTGGCACGCAGGTTATTTTCTTGCCATTGTATAAACAATCAAGCAATAAAGTTGAAGGAGCTGAGCTTTACCAGAGCCTAAATCTAGAAGAAATACTTCAATTATAACACTAGCATATTCATTAGGGGTGAGCGCTGATCTGGTAGAAGAGATTTTGGGCTACGGTCTCTCTCGCGTTGCTGTGCTGCACAGACACGAAAGCTTATCGTTTGCATGCGTTTTTAAGCTTTGCAGTTTGAAAACAAGTTATTTTAAACCAATCAGCAGCGAAAGACAACTCATTTCAGTATATGCGTGTGCTCTTTTAGAGACTGTCGGAGAGACTGATCCGAAATGAGCTTGAATGGTTAAATATCCACACTAATGTGTCCAAGTGATCATGTATTAATTTGCAAGTAAACAGACTCATTTGTGTCTTAACTGAACGTTGAGTTGAGAAAGGAAACAATATATTGGATCAGTGCAGTAGCTCTTAAAGTGATAATGTCCATATTTACCTGCTGTTATTATTAATGCTAATCAAACAACAAAAATAGAGAAAGTCTTTCAATGCACTTTAATCACATTTTTTTTATAAGAATAAATTAAATTTTATTCACACAGTAAAGTTTTGGGGTGGAAATCAAAAGGTACCTTCCTGATAATATCATGACCAGTGTTGGGTGTAACTAGTTACCAAGTAATTAGTTACTGTAATTTAATTACTTTTCCCTTGAAAAAGTAAGGGATTACTCTTATTTTTTCTGTAATTTAATTACAGTTACTTCTGATGTAATTAACCTAAACATAATTTTACATAATTCAATTGTGGAATTAACATCAACATTTAAAGTCTAACTTTAAAATATATGTTTTTATGTATCCTTCTCACATTTTTAATACTTTGGTCAGTTAATAAGAGTAATTTATGTAGTTTTATATTATGCTTAACTTATATAATTAATTAACTCAAGGTTGATATAGGATTAAGAAAGTAATTAAAAAGTAATTAGAAATAAGTCATTAAAATACTTTTTGGAGAGAGTAATTTGTACAGTAATCTAATTACACTATTGAAATTCTTTTCCTCTCTAGGCAGGTATTTTTTAAGGTTTATTTATCAAAATGTTCTTTTATATATTTGTGTGATGTTCTGTGTTTCGATCGCGGCTTTTAAATGTTATGAGAGAACGGTTAATTTCCGAATGTGTAGTGTATAGTTTTGATCACTTTATTAAAAGTGGTGGCAGTGTGCCGTGTGTAAAGTAAAATAAAAATAGTCTTAGCCTCCTGCTAACTAGTGTCCTGCCCTTCCCAACCCGTTTATACCATTTATTTTTTCCCGGTCTACGGTTTACTCACACATTGATGATTCGACTATCGGTCGACCATACAGTCCCTGACAAAAGTCTTGTCGCTTGTGTACAAATTGACCTAAAGTGCCGCTGAAATATATTTCTAATCAAGATTTTTTTCCAAGAAATGCCTCATTTTAATCCCGCCGGCTTTTGTGATAATGTTTCAGTGAAAAACTAAACTTACAAAAAGTATTCTAATATTCACAGCTTGGTAAAGCCCATTGAGTCAATTTTTGCAAAGACATAAGTGTTGTCACCTTGTCATATGAGCTTCACCTGTGACTAATAATGGATCAATTAGGTCTCAAGTGTGTATAAAAAGAACCCCAGTACGCTAGACCTTCACATCAACTGCAACTAGACCTCTGCAAACATGCCTAAGATTCACCCTGAGACTAAAGTTTTGATTATCAAGAGGCTGAAGACCAGATCCACTGCTGATGTGGCAGACACCTTCAATGTGTCTCAGCGTCAAGTACAGAGGATAAAAAAAAGATTTGAAGAGACTGGAGACGTTTTTTACAAGCCCAGGTCAGGTAGACCCCGCAAGACAACTGCTCGAGAGGACCGTTTGTTGGCTCGAAAATCCAAGGCCAGCCCATTTTCCACTGCAGCAGAGCTCCACGAGACCTGGTCACCTGAAGTCCCTGTGTCAACCAGAACAGTTTGTCGGATTCTGTCTCGAAATGGCCTCCATGGTCGAATCAGTGCCCAGAAGCCAGCACTAAACAAAAGACAATTGAAAAACCGTGTGGCATTTGCCAAGGCCCACAGCCTGTTAAAAGGATGGACGCTGGAAAAGTGGCAGAAGGTGGATTTTTCAGATGAATCTTCTGTTGAATTGCACATCAGTCGGCGCAAATATTGCAGGAGACCTACTGGAGCCAGAATGGATCCGAGATTCACCCAGAAAACAGTGAAGTTTGGTGGCGGAAAAATTATGGTCTCGGGTTACATCCAGTATGGGGGTGTGCGAGAGATCTGCAGGGTGGAAGGCAACATCAATAGTCTAAAATACCAAGAAATCTTAGCTACCTCTTATATTCCCAACCATAAAAGAGGCCAAATTCTGCAGCAGGACGGTGCTCCATCGCATACTTCCATCTCCACATCAAAGTTCCTCAAGGCGAAGAAGATCAAGATGCTCCAGGATTGGCCAGCCCAGTCACCAGACATGAACATCATTGAGCATATGTGGGGTAGGATGAAAGAGGACGCATGGAAGACGAAACCAAAGAATATTGATGAACTCTGGGAGGCATGCAAGACTGCTTTCTTAGCTATTCCTGATGACTTCATCAATAAATTGTATGAATCCTTGCCAAACCGCATGGATGCAGTCCTTCAAGCTCATGGAAGTCATACAAGATATTACATTTGGATCTCACAGCACCACAACTTAATTTGCTGACATATTTTTGTATTTGCAGTAAATTTGTTCAATTTCTGTATAGGCGACAAAACTTTTGTCTTGCCAAAATTTGACCTTTCTGTCTTGATTAAATTATAAATATTTTTTCTGTGAAAATTAATTATTTCAGTGCATTAAACATCATTTGGGAGGGTTTTAGCTTTTAATATGAGCTATTTCTAACACCAATTAATTAATTAAAAGTTAGGTTAATATCAGGTATTTCTAGAAAATAGATAAGCGACAAGACTTTTGTCAGGGACTGTAGAGAGATTCGAAAATTCTGATTCGAATGTGTAAATCCTTAGTCGGGGTCACCCCTAGTAACTAGTAATTAATTACTTTTTTGAAGTAACTTCCCCAACACTGATCATGACAGAGCAATTCTGCGATAATCAATATATTGCTAAACAACCCTATGATGACACATCACGATATCTGTCTAACTATGAAAACAAAACGCCAGTGAGAAGGTTAAGTGCAGGTTTTCCAGACTTAAAGCTACACTGTGTAACTTTTATTTTATGCTTAGCTAAAAACACTTAGTTCTTTCAAAAATATATGTGCTCATTAATGTATATTTACTTCTTTCACGTAATAAAGTATTCTTGTAAGTTTATAATATGCCATTGAAAATACAAACGGGTGAGGGGTTCGAATGCCGGTCGCCATGTTGCCCCTCCATCTTGAAAGTACATTAGTCAAAGAGGAACATACCCGTAAATTCAAGCTTCGCCTTTCACGTTTTAACACTCGATGGCACCGTGTCGAATGTGAAGAGGGGGATTCCCATGTTAATCTTGGACTAAATCAGCCACCGTAGGAGTTAAAACGAAAATCAGAATTGAGAGGAATGGAAACTATTATTCACTAGATGGTCATATACCTTTTCACCGCTAGATGGGGGAAAATATCACAGTGTAGCTTTAAACGTGGCTAGGGCATCTATTATCATACTCACTGCTGTCCGCCATCTCATTAAACACCTCTTTTTCTGAGGCTTGTTAACTTTTGTTCATGTGTTGAGCTCCACCTCGAGAAGCCATGGCATCGGGAGCAGAGGACTATTTCAGAGCGCCTTATTTCATTCATTCAAATATCGAAATGTGGCATCAGCACATCGATACATATAACGATATATTGTCCTATCGATATTTTGTCCCACCCCAGTAAAGACTGCATTGTATTTTTATACATTTGTAGCATTTCTAGTGCTTGACATTTTTCAGATAGGCTATTATAGGTCTTTGATCTACAAAGAAACAAACTACAATAGTTTACTTGTCTTCAGTAAGTTTACTTGTAACAGTTTACTTGTCTTCAGTAAGCTTGAGAGTTTTTAGGCTAGGAGAGTTTTTATTAGTTTAAGGTTTTTTTTAATGATTATGAAAATGGTGATCAGATTTATAAAATTTCAATGCTTAAAAAAATGTTGATATCAAGCTTATTTAAAAGCAAAAATTACTCATATCATGACATAAGATTTTGGTCAGCCCAAATATTCATGTTTTAAAGTTACAGGAAACAGAAAAACTACAAGCTCTTTTGATGCAAGTACAACAGAGTATCGAAATGTCGCCACCTGCAGGAAATGCAGGAGAGAAATCTTACTTTTTACTTTAATTAATTGAAATCTTTAAAGCATGTGAAACATTTATTACACATACTCAAATAAATATCAGATTATGTTCTTGTTTTTTTTGTTTTTTTATGAATACAAAGTTTCAAAATACTGAAATGTTTGGTAATATCTAATCTAAACTAATAAGTTTGCTGATTGTCAAACAGTTTTCTATCTTGTAACTGAGGAATGACTTATATTTCTGGGTGTCTAATAGCACATATTGTTTGTGATATTTGCTAGACTCACAGCCACGTGTAGCAGTCGTCGGATGGCTTTGTTGTTCCCAGAGCCGCAGTATGCCATGGCCACTGTGTACATTCCCGAACGGCGCAGGATGGGGTCCTGTCAGGACAGTGAGATAAAACAGAAGCTCAATGTGCGGCCTGCACGCAAGACCAGACCTCAGACATCAGCGAGCCGCACAGTTAACATATTCACAGCATAAACATAGCTTTCTGGAAACAGTTAAGACTACAAAGGATGCATTCTGCATGGGAGAGACGGAATTAGCATGATAGGACTTCACAAAATAATCTAGAAAATTGTGTTATGAAAAATGAACACACTGCACCTGAATGTCTTTATTTTAATACAGTTTTTTGAAAACCACCCAGCAAAAATTAAACATCTCATAAATTAAACTAAATCCAGAGGTGGGTAGAGTAGCCAAAATCTGTACTCAAATAAAAATACTAACGGAAATGTTTACTCAAGTAAGAGTAAGAAAGTATTCGATGAAAAAACTACTGAAGTACTTAGTTACTTTTGATCTGATTAATAAGTGAAAACCCTGAATTTCAGACTACTTAGAGAGCTTTCACACACCTGTGTGTGTGTGTGTGTGTGTGTGTGTGTGTGTGTGTGTAATGGTTATACAGTGTAAATGAAAGGTGTGCTGGGCTAACCAGAGCTCTTTTTAAAGCATACTTTGTTCTTATATTTTTTTTTATAAGTATATGCAGTCTTTAGTCAGGACTAAAATACAATCATGTAATGGATTAAGTGGCCATAGTAACCAAATTACCATTAATAGTGTTAAAATATAGGCATCATTGTGACACTTACACTTGTCACACAGTTCGTTTTTGGTGCACAGCATGCGTCGCATTATGAAACTATTCTTTTTGACATCTTGGAGTTAAAATATGGGTACAGCTACAATAGCTACATATATTAAAAAAAATTATATTTAATTAATTATTACCATTTGACAGTAGCGTAGGAATGCCACAGAATGCAAGAAAGTAAAAGTACAGTTTTTTCACAAGAAATGTGCTTGAGTAAGAGTAAAAGTACCTATTTTTAAATATACTCTAAAAGTACAAGTACAAGTAAGCAAATGTAATTTGTTACTACACACCTCTGACTAAATCATTTAAAATAGTGCTCACCTTATCTCTGCATAGACTTTCAATAAGAGCATCGGCCTCTTCCATTCGTCCGTACATCACCATGGCGATGCCGACAGCCAATCCGCGCAAGATCTTCTCATGCTGGGTCTCCTGAGCGTAGCCCACCATGTCCTCGATAGCCTGGGCCGACTTTGAGCCCAACATCACCAGCCCCAGAGCAAGACCAGCCGCCTCTCCTGTGACAACACCAGTTTACAACATGACAGTGAGCTAGAAATATACACTGATAATAAAGAGAATAACACTGATGATCTCTTCATCCCCTGTTAGTGGGTGGGATATATTAGGCAGCAAGTGAACATTTTGTCCTCAAAGTTGATGTGTTAGAAGCAGGAAAAATGGGCAAGCGTGAGGATTTGAGTGAGTTTGACAAGGGCCAGACTGTGACGGCTAGAGGACTGGGTTAGAGCATCTCCAAAACTGCAGCTCTTGTGGGCTGTTCCCGGTCTGCAGTGGTCAGTATCTATCAAAAGTGCTCCAAGAGGAACAGTGGAGAACCGGCCACAGGGTCATGGGCGGCCAAGGCTCATTGATGCACGTGGGGAGCGAAGGCTGGCCCGTGTGGGCCGATCAAACAGACGAGCTACTGGAGCTCAAACTGCTCCAGAAGTTAATGCTGGTTCTGATAGAAAGCTGTCAGAATACACAGAGCAGCTCAGTTTGAGGCGTATGGGGCGGCATAGCCGCTGACCAGTCAGGGTGCCCATGCTGACCCCTGACCCCGCCGAAAGCACCAACAGTGGCACGTGAGCACCAGAAATCGAGCATCTGTGGGATGTGCTGAACAAACAAGTCCGATCCATGGAGGCCCCACCTCGCAACTTACAGGACTTAAAGGATCTGCTGCGAATATCTTGGTCCCAGATACCACAGCACACCTTCAGGGGTCTGGTGGAGTCCATGCCTCGACGTGTCAGGGCTATTTTGGCAACCATCATAATATTAGGAAGATGCTCATTATGTTATGCCTGATCGGTGCAGACTGGCTGTTGCCATTCAAAACTGAACAACATTATGATAAAGTATTCTGGTTGGCTGCATTATATTTAAATCATTAGTAATAATGATGTTTGCTAATAATTTTTTTAAGCTGCGTCGTATAAGATTTTATAATATTGTGCGTGCCTGTTACTGCGTCATCTTGATAGAGGTTTGATTTGAGCAGATCGTAGACGTCTTGGCGAGCAGTGCCCAGCGCAGCTAACCCCAAACCCAGGGCGCCACCATGACGGACAATCTGCAAAGAAAGAATATGGAGAGTCAGGCCTGCTTTTTGGAGTTGCAGTGCTGCAAAAAATTTACTCAAATGTGATTATGTACTTACATCATTACTGGCACTCTTGAGCTGGCTCAGAAGGTAGTCGATGATGTCCCCTCCGTGATTAGCATGGATCAGCCCAAGGGCATACAGCCCTCCTCCCTCCTGATAGGCCGATCCAGGCGAGGTGTCTTTGGGCAGGTAAGTCGCCATTAGCTGTAGTGCTTCCTTTTCATGGCCCTGGACACAAAAGCAAGTACATTTAACAATGAAAATAAAAGGTAATAATATCAAAGATATAATTTTTTTTAAGAAAAAAATATTTCCGACACTTTCCACAAATAGTGCTAGAAACTACCTTCATGCTGTGCTTGAATGACCCTTGTTTTGTAATGACAGAGTGCGCATGCAAAACGTGAAATGCAGTACAGCATAGTAATTAAAATAGTTTTTAAAAATGTTTAAATGTGCATGGCATTTACATTTAGATATAATTAGTAATGTTTAAATCTTTGTAATAGTTCTCACTACAAACAAATCTCTAAATGTACATCTAAACCAACATCTAAAAGAAACAAACAAACATACATAAAGCAAAAAACAACATAAAATATTGAATACAAACAAAAAAATAAACAAATGGAAATCAATAACAAACTAATCTAAAACAGACAAATCTTAAACATACTGGCCCCACTTTATATTAGGTGGCCTTAAGTACTATGTACTTACACCAAAAATACGTACAATGTACTTACTGTGTTCAACTTGTATTGGAAAACACCTTTTCAGATATTGAGGTGGATAAGGATAAAGTTAGGGACAGGTGTGGTGGTGTGGGTCAGTTTAAGGGTAAAGTTAGGGACAGGTGTGGTGGTGTGGGTCAGTTTAAGGGTAAAGTTAGGGACAGGTGTGGTGGTGTGGGTCAGTTTAAGGGTAAAGTTAGGGACAGGTGTGGTGGTGTGGGTCAGTTTAAGGGTAAAGTTAGGGGCAGGTGTGGTGGTGTGGGTCAGTTTAAGGGTAAAGTTAAGGTCAGGTGTGGTGGTGTGGGTCAGTTTAAGGGTAAAGTTAGGGACAGGTGTGATGGTGTATGTGAGTTTAAGGGTAAAGTTAGGGTCAGGTGTGGTGGTGTGGGTCAGTTTAAGGGTAAAGTTAGGGGCAGGTGTGGTGGTGTGGGTCAGTTTAAGGGTAAAGTTAGGGACAGGTGTGGTGGTGTAGGTCAGTTTAAGGGTAAAGTTAGGGACAGGTGTGATGGTGTATGTGAGTTTAAGGGTAGAGTTAGGGACAGGTGTGGTGGTGTGGGTCAGTTTAAGGGTAAAGTTAGGGACAGGTGTGGTGGTGTGGGTCAGTTTAAGGGTAAAGTTAGGGACAGGTGTGGTGGTGTGGGTCAGTTTAAGGGTAAAGTTAGGGTCAGGTGTGGTGGTGTGGGTCAGTTTAAGGGTAAAGTTAGGGACAGGTGTGGTGGTGTGGGTCAGTTTAAGGGTAAAGTTAGGGGCAGGTGTGGTGGTGTGGGTCAGTTTAAGGGTAAAGTTAGGGTCAGGTGTGGTGGTGTGGGTCAGTTTAAGGGTAAAGTTAGGGACAGGTGTGGTGGTGTGGGTCAGTTTAAGGGTAAAGTTAGGGTCAGGTGTGATGGTGTATGTGAGTTTAAGGGTAAAGTTAGGGTCAGGTGTGGTGGTGTGGGTCAGTTTAAGGGTAAAGTTAGGGGCAGGTGTGGTGGTGTGGGTCAGTTTAAGGGTAAAGTTAGGGACAGGTGTGGTGGTGTAGGTCAGTTTAAGGGTAAAGTTAGGGACAGGTGTGATGGTGCATGTGAGTTTAAGGGTAGAGTTAGGGACAGGTGTGGTGGTGTGGGTCAGTTTAAGGGTAAAGTTAGGGACAGGTGTGGTGGTGTGGGTCAGTTTAAGGGTAAAGTTAGGGACAGGTGTGGTGGTGTGGGTCAGTTTAAGGGTAAAGTTAGGGACAGGTGTGGTGGTGTGGGTCAGTTTAAGGGTAAAGTTAGGGACAGGTGTGGTGGTGTGGGTCAGTTTAAGGGTAAAGTTAGGGTCAGGTGTGGTGGTGTGGGTCAGTTTAAGGGTAAAGTTAGGGACAGGTGTGGTGGTGTATGTGAGTTTAAGGGTAAAGTTAGGGTCAGGTGTGGTGGTGTGGGTCAGTTTAAGGGTAAAGTTAGGGACAGGTGTGGTGGTGTGGGTCAGTTTAAGGGTAAAGTTAGGGACAGGTGTGGTGGTGTATGTGAGTTTAAGGGTAAAGTTAGGGTCAGGTGTGGTGGTGTGGGTCAGTTTAAGGGTAAAGTTAGGGACAGGTGTGGTGGTGTGGGTCAGTTTAAGGGTAAAGTTAGGGACAGGTGTGGTGGTGTGGGTCAGTTTAAGGGTAAAGTTAGGGACAGGTGTGGTGGTGTGGGTCAGTTTAAGGGTAAAGTTAGGGACAGGTGTGGTGGTGTGGGTCAGTTTAAGGGTAAAGTTAGGGTCAGGTGTGGTGGTGTGGGTCAGTTTAAGGGTAAAGTTAGGGACAGGTGTGGTGGTGTGGGTCAGTTTAAGGGTAAAGTTAGGGACAGGTGTGGTGGTGTGGGTCAGTTTAAGGGTAAAGTTAGGGACAGGTGTGGTGGTGTAGGTCATTTTAAGGGTAAAGTTAGGGACAGGTGTGGTGGTGTGGGTCAGTTTAAGGGTTAAGTTAGAGACAGGTGTGGTGGTGTGGGTCAGGTTAAGGGTAAAGTTAGGGTCAGGTGTGGTGGTGTGTGTCAGTTTAAGGGTAAAGTTAGGGTCAGGTGTGGTGGTGTGTGTCAGTTTAAGGGTAAAGTTAGGGTCAGGTGTGGTGGTGTGGGTCAGGTTAAGGGTAAAGTTAGAGACAGGTGTGGTTGTGTGGGTCAGGTTAAGGGTAAAGTTAGGGTCAGGTGTGGTGGTGTGTGTCAGTTTAAGGGTAAAGTTAGGGACAGGTGTGGTGGTGTGGGTCAGTTTAAGGGTAAAGTTAGGGACAGGTGTGGTGGTGTGGGTCAGTTTAAGGGTAAAGTTAGGGACAGGTGTGGTGGTGTGGGTCAGTTTAAGGGTAAAGTTAGGGTCAGGTGGGCTGGTGTGGGTCAGGTTAAGGGTAAAGTTAGGGACAGGTGTGGTGGTGTGGGTCAGTATAAGGGTAAAGTTAGGGACAGTTGTGGTGGTGTGGGTCAGTTTAAGGGTAAAGTTAGGGACAGGTGTGGTGGCGTGGGTCAGTTTAAGGGTAAAGTTAGGGACAGGTGTGGTGGCGTGGGTCAGTTTAAGGGTAAAGTTAAGGACAGGTGTGGTGGTGTGGGTCAGTATAAGGGTAAAGTTAGGGACAGTTGTGGTGGTGTGGGTCAGTTTAAGGGTAAAGTTAGGGACAGTTGTGGTGGTGTGGGTCAGTTTAAGGGTAAAGTTAGGGACAGGTGTGGTGGTGTGGGTCAGTTTAAGGGTAAAGTTAGGGACAGGTGTGGTGGCGTGGGTCAGTTTAAGGGTAAAGTTAGGGACAGGTGTGGTGGCGTGGGTCAGTTTAAGGGTAAAGTTAGGGACAGGTGTGGTGGCGTGGGTCAGTTTAAGGGTAAAGTTAGGGGCAGGTGTGGTGGTGTGGGTCAGTTTAAGGGTAAAGTTAGGGACAGGTGTGGTGGTGTAGGTCAGTTTAAGGGTAAAGTTAGGGACAGGTGTGATGGTGTATGTGAGTTTAAGGGTAGAGTTAGGGACAGGTGTGGTGGTGTGGGTCAGTTTAAGGGTAAAGTTAGGGACAGGTGTGGTGGTGTGGGTCAGTTTAAGGGTAAAGTTAGGGACAGGTGTGGTGGTGTGGGTCAGTTTAAGGGTAAAGTTAGGGACAGGTGTGGTGGTGTGGGTCAGTTTAAGGGTAAAGTTAGGGACAGGTGTGGTGGCGTGGGTCAGTTTAAGGGTAAAGTTAAGGACAGGTGTGGTGGTGTGGGTCAGTATAAGGGTAAAGTTAGGGACAGTTGTGGTGGTGTGGGTCAGTTTAAGGGTAAAGTTAGGGACAGTTGTGGTGGTGTGGGTCAGTTTAAGGGTAAAGTTAGGGACAGGTGTGGTGGTGTGGGTCAGTTTAAGGGTAAAGTTAGGGACAGGTGTGGTGGCGTGGGTCAGTTTAAGGGTAAAGTTAGGGACAGGTGTGGTGGCGTGGGTCAGTTTAAGGGTAAAGTTAGGGACAGGTGTGGTGGCGTGGGTCAGTTTAAGGGTAAAGTTAGGGGCAGGTGTGGTGGTGTGGGTCAGTTTAAGGGTAAAGTTAGGGACAGGTGTGGTGGTGTAGGTCAGTTTAAGGGTAAAGTTAGGGACAGGTGTGATGGTGTATGTGAGTTTAAGGGTAGAGTTAGGGACAGGTGTGGTGGTGTGGGTCAGTTTAAGGGTAAAGTTAGGGACAGGTGTGGTGGTGTGGGTCAGTTTAAGGGTAAAGTTAGGGACAGGTGTGGTGGTGTGGGTCAGTTTAAGGGTAAAGTTAGGGTCAGGTGTGGTGGTGTGGGTAAGTTTAAGGGTAAAGTTAGGGACAGGTGTGGTGGTGTGGGTCAGTTTAAGGGTAAAGTTAGGGTCAGGTGTGGTGGTGTGGGTCAGTTTAAGGGTAAAGTTAGGGACAGGTGTGGTGGTGTGGGTCAGTTTAAGGGTAAAGTTAGGGACAGGTGTGATGGTGTGGGTCAGTTTAAGGGTAAAGTTAGGGACAGGTGTGGTGGTGTGTCAGTTTAAGGGTAAAGTTAGGGTCAGGTGTGGTGGTGTGGGTAAGTTTAAGGGTAAAGTTAGGGACAGGTGTGGTGGTGTGGGTCAGTTTAAGGGTAAAGTTAGGGTCAGGTGTGGTGGTGTGGGTCAGTTTAAGGGTAAAGTTAGGGACAGGTGTGGTGGTGTGGGTCAGTTTAAGGGTAAAGTTAGGGTCAGGTGTGGTGGTGTGGGTCAGTTTAAGGGTAAAGTTAGGGACAGGTGTGGTGGTGTGGGTCAGTTTAAGGGTAAAGTTAGGGACAGGTGTGGTGGTGTGGGTCAGTTTAAGGGTAAAGTTAGGGTCAGGTGGGCTGGTGTGGGTCAGGTTAAGGGTAAAGTTAGGGACAGGTGTGGTGGTGTGGGTCAGTATAAGGGTAAAGTTAGGGACAGTTGTGGTGGTGTGGGTCAGTTTAAGGGTAAAGTTAGGGACAGGTGTGGTGGTGTGGGTCAGTTTAAGGGTAAAGTTAGGGACAGGTGTGGTGGCGTGGGTCAGTTTAAGGGTAAAGTTAAGGACAGGTGTGGTGGTGTGGGTCAGTATAAGGGTAAAGTTAGGGACAGTTGTGGTGGTGTGGGTCAGTTTAAGGGTAAAGTTAGGGACAGTTGTGGTGGTGTGGGTCAGTTTAAGGGTAAAGTTAGGGACAGGTGTGGTGGTGTGGGTCAGTTTAAGGGTAAAGTTAGGGACAGGTGTGGTGGCGTGGGTCAGTTTAAGGGTAAAGTTAGGGACAGGTGTGGTGGCGTGGGTCAGTTTAAGGGTAAAGTTAGGGACAGGTGTGGTGGCGTGGGTCAGTTTAAGGGTAAAGTTAGGGGCAGGTGTGGTGGTGTGGGTCAGTTTAAGGGTAAAGTTAGGGACAGGTGTGGTGGTGTAGGTCAGTTTAAGGGTAAAGTTAGGGACAGGTGTGATGGTGTATGTGAGTTTAAGGGTAGAGTTAGGGACAGGTGTGGTGGTGTGGGTCAGTTTAAGGGTAAAGTTAGGGACAGGTGTGGTGGTGTGGGTCAGTTTAAGGGTAAAGTTAGGGACAGGTGTGGTGGTGTGGGTCAGTTTAAGGGTAAAGTTAGGGACAGGTGTGGTGGTGTGGGTCAGTTTAAGGGTAAAGTTAGGGACAGGTGTGGTGGCGTGGGTCAGTTTAAGGGTAAAGTTAAGGACAGGTGTGGTGGTGTGGGTCAGTATAAGGGTAAAGTTAGGGACAGTTGTGGTGGTGTGGGTCAGTTTAAGGGTAAAGTTAGGGACAGTTGTGGTGGTGTGGGTCAGTTTAAGGGTAAAGTTAGGGACAGGTGTGGTGGTGTGGGTCAGTTTAAGGGTAAAGTTAGGGACAGGTGTGGTGGCGTGGGTCAGTTTAAGGGTAAAGTTAGGGACAGGTGTGGTGGCGTGGGTCAGTTTAAGGGTAAAGTTAGGGACAGGTGTGGTGGCGTGGGTCAGTTTAAGGGTAAAGTTAGGGGCAGGTGTGGTGGTGTGGGTCAGTTTAAGGGTAAAGTTAGGGACAGGTGTGGTGGTGTAGGTCAGTTTAAGGGTAAAGTTAGGGACAGGTGTGATGGTGTATGTGAGTTTAAGGGTAGAGTTAGGGACAGGTGTGGTGGTGTGGGTCAGTTTAAGGGTAAAGTTAGGGACAGGTTTGGTGGTGTGGGTCAGTTTAAGGGTAAAGTTAGGGACAGGTGTGGTGGTGTGGGTCAGTTTAAGGGTAAAGTTAGGGTCAGGTGTGGTGGTGTGGGTAAGTTTAAGGGTAAAGTTAGGGACAGGTGTGGTGGTGTGGGTCAGTTTAAGGGTAAAGTTAGGGTCAGGTGTGGTGGTGTGGGTCAGTTTAAGGGTAAAGTTAGGGACAGGTGTGGTGGTGTGGGTCAGTTTAAGGGTAAAGTTAGGGACAGGTGTGATGGTGTGGGTCAGTTTAAGGGTAAAGTTAGGGACAGGTGTGGTGGTGTGTCAGTTTAAGGGTAAAGTTAGGGTCAGGTGTGGTGGTGTGGGTAAGTTTAAGGGTAAAGTTAGGGACAGGTGTGGTGGTGTGGGTCAGTTTAAGGGTAAAGTTAGGGTCAGGTGTGGTGGTGTGGGTCAGTTTAAGGGTAAAGTTAGGGACAGGTGTGGTGGTGTGGGTCAGTTTAAGGGTAAAGTTAGGGACAGGTGTGGTTGTGTGGGTCAGGTTAAGGGTAAAGTTAGGGTCAGGTGTGGTGGTGTGTGTCAGTTTAAGGGTAAAGTTAGGGTCAGGTGTGGTGGTGTGGGTCAGTTTAAGGGTAAAGTTAGGGACAGGTGTGGTGGTGTGGGTCAGTTTAAGGGTAAAGTTAGGGACAGGTGTGGTGGTGTAGGTCAGTTTAAGGGTAAAGTTAGGGACAGGTGTGGTGGTGTGGGTCAGTTTAAGGGTTAAGTTAGAGACAGGTGTGGTGGTGTGGGTCAGGTTAAGGGTAAAGTTAGGGTCAGGTGTGGTGGTGTGTGTCAGTTTAAGGGTAAAGTTAGGGTCAGGTGTGGTGGTGTGTGTCAGTTTAAGGGTAAAGTTAGGGTCAGGTGTGGTGTTGTGTGTCAGTTTAAGGGTAAAGTTAGGGTCAGGTGTGGTGGTGTGGGTCAGGTTAAGGGTAAAGTTAGAGACAGGTGTGGTTGTGTGGGTCAGGTTAAGGGTAAAGTTAGGGTCAGGTGTGGTGGTGTGTGTCAGTTTAAGGGTAAAGTTAGAGACAGGTGTGGTGGTGTGGGTCAGTTTAAGGGTAAAGTTAGAGACAGGTGTGGTTGTGTGGGTCAGGTTAAGGGTAAAGTTAGGGTCAGGTGTGGTGGTGTGTGTCAGTTTAAGGGTAAAGTTAGGGTCAGGTGTGGTGGTGTGGGTCAGTTTAAGGGTAAAGTTAGGGACAGGTGTGGTGGTGTGGGTCAGTTTAAAGGTAGAGTTAGGTGTAAGGGAAGTGCCAACTGTGCAATTACAAATGTAACTACAGAAATTACAGAAGTAATTACACGCAGGCATTTTTTAAAATTTAAGTACAATGTAAAAACATGTATGTACACAATAAGTGCATCGTATCAAATTATTAATTACAATGTTAGTACATAGTAGTAAAGGCCACCTAATATAAAGTGGGTCCAAACATACGAACAAACCTAAAACAGACAGAACAAAAATGTATAAAACAAATCTAAAACAAAAAGAAATCCGAAACAGACAAAACTAAAATATACATCGAACAAACATAAAACTGAAACAGACCAAAAAACAGCAATTAAATCTAACAGACAAACAAAAATCTAAAACAGACAAGACAAAAATAAACAATAATTAAACATACCTAAAATCAGACAAACAAACAGAAATCTGAAACAGACAGACTAACAGATAACTAAACTGTTGCCTATTTGTGGAAAGTTCCTGGATCATAGGATAAGGTTCACCTTGTGAATGACGCCAAGACTTGCTGTTGCTGTGAATTTGGCCCAATTAGTTGCTCTCGCCAGCCACTCCAAATTCTCTCTGCAAAATAAAAAGGTGACAATTGTCATCTCTGTTGTCTTGTCATTGACATCAAGAGGCCAAACTTCGATCAGTGTATGTGCTTTACCGTAGAAACTGGTCACTCGTTGTTCCCGTGTGCATGAATGAGTTTGCTATGACCGTCGCCGTGTGACACACCGAATTTCGCACCGCATCCTGAAACGAATCAGGAATAAAACTATAGTTAGCTTGGAAGTATAGCAACTTCTGGGAATTGACTCATGCTAAAAATCATTCCAGCTGCCGTCATTCGAGTCTTAAATCGGTTCACCTTTGTGTTTTTGAGTATCATCAGGTCTGTGTTGTTGTTTCGTATGAGGAACTGAAGGTGCAGCTCAATGGCCATTTCACCACTTAGTATTTTGATCATTTTCGAGTTCTGGTCTTTTGGCTCGTCCTTCTATTATGAATACATAAAATAACAGGCACGTTTTATACAAGCGTAATATCTGATGAGTTAGAAGACCTGAAGTGAAGACTCACCACATCCACAGCCTTTCCAGCCGGAGAGCTTCCAGCTTTGTCTTCGGTCTCCATTGCGTCACTGAAATAAGCACATATTCCTTATATCTTCTGTCAACTTTATTGTGGAAAATACAGCACATTTCTAACTTTTTAATTAAAAATCATGAGAAAAGGAATCCAGGAACCCTTTCAGATATTTCAGTAGATACATATCAAAATTTCAATATATTCGGCAACAAATAGACCCGTCACGATAAATTTAGCTGGACGATAAATTGGCCAATAAATGATTGCGATAAACGATAATATTGTCGTTCTGAGACCATTTTCATCTAAAATAATGATAATGGCATAATAATGCAGGTACACCTTTTCAAAGATCAATTAACTTTTATTTCTGAAGACTATTTAACACTGAAAACATTTTAAATATCCACAATAACAACCAAAAACAATAAAGGCAATGGACTCTCAGTCTGTTTAGAAAAAATGCACTTGAATAAATGCCAAAAACAATACATAAAATGAATTAAAACTGCAACGGATGATTTCTGTTTTAGGAGCATATTAGGGGCGGCACGGTTCACAAAACCCACGGTTCGGCTCGTATCACGGTTTTACGGTCACGGTTTTCGGTTCTGTATGGTTGTTGGTGTTTTTTCTTTTAAAATCGCTAACACGCTAGAAATTTACTTTAGCATATGATATGTAGCTTAATTATCCACAATTTAGGATACAGTATTAAAAAAATTGTTAATCATGTAATCATGCACAATCTGAACTTGACCATCTCTGAAGAACTCTAGGTGAGATTTTGATACAGCGAGAGAGAAGACATTGATGACAAGCTTTTCACCTATTTGCCAAAAAAAGAGATTGTGTATCGCTATCTCTACAGGAACTCATGTTCCTTTTTTAGCACAGAAAGATTGAACTGAAGAATTAACTTGCATTTATCAAACTGCCAACTTCAGTTTAGCTTTAAGCCTTGTTTATACTCGACACGAGATCCCATTTCGCTTGGCGGTGTGTACTTCAAATTTTGTAACTTTACACGCGGCTCCGCAACCGAAGAGCCATGAGTTCCAGATGAATCTGGCCGAGCATGACGTCTCATCACCTCCCCAAACGGACGAGACGCTCGAAATTATCGATAATTAGGGCTGTGCGATATTGAAGAAAAATGCGATATGCAATATCTTGTTAAATAATGTGATATTCAATATGCAATACAATATTGCTATTAGTGTGTAAAACCTATTTTTCACATATGGACTACTTTGATGACTCTAATTAACCCACTGTTATTACACGGCTCTGTGAAATACTTGATTCTGATTGGTCAATCGCGCATTCCAGCGGTATGTTATTTCCAGATAACACCCGCTCATCCGGGTACTACGAGTTATCGTGACCGGCACTACTTCTGTGCTTAACGCTGGCGCCATCTTGTGGCTTAAACATCCGTGGGTTACAATGGAAGACTTCAAGGCAGGTTTCCTTTATAATGTTTTTAATATGGATATTTTTCTTACACAAACGCATCGCTTCGAATCAGAAGGCTCTATTAACCCATCGGAGTCGTGTGGAGCACGTTATTTGACGGACAGCTGCATTTTTTATGGACTTCAAACATAACTACAACTACTGCTGGGATTAACGTTAGCCTGGACTTTTTAAATCTAACTCTGATTGTATTTGTCTGACAGAAGAATGTCATATACACCTATAATGACTTGAGGGTGAGTAAATCATAGGCTTGGTTTCATTTTTGGGTGAACTAACCCTTTCAGCATTCATTTTCAACATTGAGCAGCAATAGATAAAGGCTTAAAGCTAATAAGTAAGAGCTAATAAAATATTTAATCTCGAGATAATATTTTGTGTCTAATAATTATTTATCTGAGACTAGTAGCCGTGTAATAAGCGGGATAATGTCCACCCAGCCGGTTGTTATCGCAGAATAAACTCCTTCAGAGTGACGCTCCGCTTCGCGTCGGGGTCCTGATCACTCTGTCGGGGTTTATTCTGCGATAACAACCGGCTGGGTGGACATTATCCCTTACATATCACATATGGACTACTTTGATGATGTTTTTATTCCCTTTCCGGACATGGACAGTATAGTGTGCATACACTTGCATACGCTCTCGGTCTTACAGTGTGGAACGACATTAGGGAGAGTCATTAATGACATACATTTCATTTTAGGCTGGACTAACCCTTTAAAATCATTCAGATTTCGTATTCCGTTGCGATATACATATTGCGATGTGTAAATTTGTGATACTTCGATATATTGCACAGCCCTAAAGCATGAACACGGAAATGATCACGGCCGGAAAAATTATAGAGCAAATTTTTTTTATAGTGCGATTAATTGATTTATTGACTATTGCAACAGGCCTAGCAACACATCTATGATTTTGCTTCAGTATTCATTATTGGCATGGAGCAGGTAAGCTGAATCTCCCACCTGTCTTTCTCCGGGGTGGGCAGCGTGCCCGTGTTGGTGGAGCCGGGCACAGACGGGATGGGCGTGCCTACAGTCCGCAGGTTCTGAATGACCGAGGACAGGAACTGCTGGCTGGCGCTCTCATACAGGTCAAAGCAGATCTGATAGGCCATCAGGAGGTTGTCCTCCTTCACCAGCTTCTCCAAAATATCACTCACAGCTTGAGGGTCGTCCAGGAAAATCAGACACTATGATGAAAAAGAAAGATGTTAGAGAGGAACCTCTGAAGGCACAATGAAGCTGAAGTGCGCTCGGGACAGGTCACCTGGCAGACGTTAATGAAGTCAGGCTTCTCCAGGTTCATGTACAGCTTGACGAGAACTCGGAGAACTTCGTTACGAAACTTCTTGTTCTGCATGAGGGACATGCAGATCTTCAGGCTGTAGGCCAGCAAGCCACCAATGTCATTCTGCAGAAAAAACAAAACACATGGACACTTACACTGAGGTCATGGCATCACATCCACAAGCTCATTAGCATATGACCACCCACATTTATTTTGAAATACTTGTTTGTTTTAAATTCATATATTGTCCACAAATGTGGTGCATCAAACAAACAGGGAAAGCATTATGACAATACTAGTTTAGTTCAGGTTGTAAAATGTCACATGGTGGAACTTTTGCAAATGTTATACTTCTAAATTAATAATCGATTAAATTTGGGGAAGAGCTTTACCTTTTATATGCCCCAATATCTTAAGACCTTGGAATTAATGATTAAGATGTGTACACTTGGTCAGCAAGTTATTACAAAAAACAACTGACATTACAATATTTCATTTTTTATGTGATCTATATTGAAAAAAATACAAGATTTTACTTTTTTCCAGACGACTTGAACAGCTATTTTTGGAAAAAATAAATAATTTTGTAAAAATATTAATTATAATAATATCAAAAATCTGAAAAATTACTTTCTGCTTTGAAGACTTGCCTACAAGGCATACTCCTTTTAGGGCTGAACGAGGGAAAGCTTCACTGTTTTATTATTATTATTTTACTGGAATAATTTTTTAAACTATTTTAGTCGTTCTACCACAAAATGTTTCTTTTGGTGGAAATTACTTTTTCTAACAATTTCTAAATAAAACAATTCAAAGTAAATTCTACACCTACACCTTTTCTCTAGCATTTATTTGATTAAATTCCACTTGAGCTTTCATAGCCCACTGTTTTTGACCAATTTAATATGCCAAAAATAATTACTACAATGAATTTACTGCGATTATGAAATAAACATATTAAAATAAAAAATATATGGCAATACTATTGTACTTAAAAAAAATATATATATATGCAACGTTATTACTGTAAAACCTTTTAACATATATTTTAACCCTTAAATGCATACCTGGGGTTGTTAGCGACCCGAGACCTCATTCACTACCCTGCTCCTCATTCTTTTTTTAAAGTTAGACATCAACCTTCTTAGTATTCCTCAATCAATCCATTTTAAACAATAAAACAAGAAAAAAAATAATAGAATTATAATTGAATGCCTGTTTTTTCACTAGTTTTTGTCAAAATTGTATAGGGTCGCTAACAACCCGAGGTGTGTAGGATTGTACGTAGATTTTTTTTGCACAATGATAAATTAATCTATAATGGTGAAATAGGGCGCAATTCACCTTTATTCCCCAAGGTGGCAATGTCTGATACGCAAAGATGAAGTGACGTTTCACTCATAGTTACCTCTGACAGAAAACGAAACGATAATTATAATCTGCAAAACTTGAAATGGCTCAGTGATTTACAGCAGAGAGCAAGTACTAAACACAATCATATATTAGTGTCACTGTCTCTTGATCATGGATCTGGTGAAGAAGCTGTCAGTGATCAAAATATTGAGTTTGAAGACGTTGAAAATGAGTTTGGAGAATATGCTGGAGATCGTGAATATGAGGCAGACACCGAATGTACTGGTAAACGAACTCTGACGAGGACAGATGATGATGGTATTAAACATCTGCTCAAACTGAATCCTTCCAAGCTCCAAAAGGGAACGAAATAGGTTTTATTTTATTCTTCTGTAAGTGTTACTCTAACACCAGGAGTTTTATATATTATCACGACAGGTAGAGGTCCATCCATGTTAAATATAGATCCGGGTCGCTAACGACCCGAATATGTAAGAATGTTTGGCGAAACAGTCATGCATTTAAGGGTTCATCTACATTTTTTTCTTTATTTTCATATGGTAACCTTTTATTTCGATGTATGCATTTATTTTGACGGGTTGCACTACTGATTTCAGAGAGAAGCTCGGCACAGTGTTCATTTACACACGTGCATCTTCACTCTGAAACTGCAAGCGTACACATTTATTTAATTAAATTGCATCCTGTGCAACATGACAATTTTATTTTAATATATCATACACTCTTAAACTGCAAACTTCCATCTTAATCTCAACGACACTACGAACCAGCAATATTAATATTAAGCTTCTACAGATAAATCACATACAGACTCCAGGATGGTTTTCTCGAAGATGTCGAGGCGTCGGGTCTCGAGTGCGATGCCGATGGCTTGTTTGTACTTATGATCCCCGAGGCAGCGCTGGAACATCTTGTTGACGATTCCCTCCAGACGAGGGTCGATGATCTTCTTCTCCTCGTCCTCCGGCAGCTCGGCATTCTCAACACGCAGCTTGGTGTAATGATCGATACACTTGGCTGATGGGCGAAACAACATATATATAGACACACACTGTTTGATCAAGAGTACAGTAATATTGTGAATTGACCCTTCACTAAGCCCCGCCTTCTTTAGTTCCTGTTGCTACACCTGTCAAGCTTTGTGCCTGGCACGTCTAATACAGTATGCATGCGCTGGTGTCAGACATTTCCAAGGAGATAATTAGTCATTTTTGGCGAACAGGTGAAATATCTGAGAGAACAAGACATGAGGGACTGCAGTATGCGTTCGTGGGATATCTCCGCGACATACTATGCAACCGATTAGAGAATATTTTCATTAAAGTGACTAAAGCCTATAGTCCCAGCACAATCAGCAGCCGATTCATACGCATGTTAATGCACAGCAGTGTAAGTGAAATTAGATAATTATCAATTATAAATTAAACAGCTTATCAATAAATCTTATGGAATAAACACAAGACATTAAGTTAGCCTGAACACTGTGCAGTGATTCTCCCTCTTATATTTAACGCGGTAGGCTACTGCTCACAGGTCGTGTGTCTAATTTACGCCTTGGACCTGGCACTAGCCAGAGATACTGACCTGAGCCATCCATCAAACACCCCACAGTTACTGAAATACAGCCTTATAACAGAAAGTCACTCTCTCAAACATGATAGGTTGATTAATTTTATAAACACAGCCATTGCAACAAATCTTATGATGGTCTTAATTTGCACAATTTGTCTAAACAAACTACGATACAAAAGTAATTAATAAAGCGACAAGCCAGTCCTTTTTACAGTCTATATAATACATCATATGTAATAATTTGGATCAGTTTTTTTTAGCACAAACGAAGCACAAACGATTGAGACTATTTGGGGTGAATTTGGAGCAGGTCGGGGGGCTGGTGACGTCATCGTCAATAATTTAAATTCCAATATTTTAAAAACGAAAGCAGCACAAACGAGAATTTTACCGGCACAAACGAAGCACAAAAGATTGAGACTATTTGGGGTGAATTTGGAGCTTGTGGGAGAGTGAGTGACCTCAGAATGACCTATAAATGTTTTTTTAATATGTTAAAAACCAAAGCAGCACAAACGAAATTTTTTACGGCACAAACCAGAACAAACAGAGCACAAACGATTGAGACTATTTTGCCGAAGTTTTGCGTTGGGTGGGGGGCCAACTTCACGCAGGTCATTTAATGCTCCAAAAACGGCGGATCCGTGTGGACGAAACGCTGATATGATTCAAATTTTTTACGTATAAAGCTAAACGCGTCTCTGTGTGGATGAGGCCTCACTTTATCTGGACAAACTTATTACCATCAGACAGGTTAAAGCCTCCAGCTTCAATATTTGAACACTGTTTGTGATAAAACTGGGTTGCAGTGATATTAATTTCTTAATTAATATCAGGAATGCAAAATAATCTATCTGTATTCCGTAATACAAAATATTTTGAATACCAATGTAATTAAATAAAGTGCTCGGTGAAGAATGAACCCATTCTACACATGAAATATGTAGCGAATAAACACTGACTATAGCATACGTTTTTGTGTCATTTCCATGCGATTTCTGCTATTTTTATATCAATAACGGATGTTTACATTATAAATGCATCCTAATAACAGCAAAGCAACCGTATGGTGTTCTGCAGTGGTCAAAAATGATTACAAACAGTGAATTTTGAAGTGATATATTGTTGAAAACTTGATTCGGACAGCTGTTACATCAACACGACCTTGCGTTTGTCAAAAGCAGTCGGTAACTCGGCCGGGGATTTTTCCGCGGGTGGTGAGAGACGGACGGCAATAAAATAACTGACCAGTCCCTGTAACTTAGATGATGGCAATACCTTCCGACCCCACGAGAAACAGTTACCGTCCGAATAGCTTCAGCCAACTCCATCACCACTAACGAAGCGATCTGGAAAATCAAACTTTTCCTGAATTTACCCTGTTGGAGGGCCACAACATCATGGCCACCAACAAACCCCAGCAAAGACTGTTATTGCTCCGGCTTTAACTTCTGGATATCCGGCAGCGGTGCCACAATGCAATTAATGGTTTAGTTCGCATCTTTCTCCGCCGCCATTACTGAACTACATCTCAAACTAGCGCTCGACATCAACATCATCGTTCTCAGACACTCCCTCTGTTCGCTGACTGGACCGGTAAAAATTTGTTCGGAGAAAACCTAAGACTACACAGCAGTCCCAGACGTAGTACTGAAGGAAAATGAAAATTGAGCGGAAGTATGTAGGAAGTAGGGCTGCCCCCAAATAGTCGACTAAACGTTAGTCGATATGAAGAGGGCTTGGTCGAATACATTTTCTTTAGGTGGTTAGTCGGAAAAAAAAAATCATGCAATCAGGGGCTGTGCAGTCACGCCCGTTTCACACATACTCCGTCTGCAGTGCGTGTCTGGTGCATATTTTCCGTAGCCATGTTAACGGGTTACAGCTTTCAAACTGCACGCGGATGTGGTCCTGCAGCAGTGCGACGATCGTTTTCGTACCGAGTCCATTTTGTGATGCTGTTTTTGAATAGCCTATTGTAAGTTTCTAATTTAAAATGTTTGTGATTTTTGGCTATAACCTATGTTTAAATGTTTTGCCACTTGTGTGAGCTAAATCTAAAGTATAGGCTATATAAATATGAATAAATGAATTTAATAAAATGTTGTTTAAATGAAGGCTAGTATACGTTATCCTGACTTCTATGAAAGAGTAAACAAAGAGAATTGCAATTCTGACGAGCCATGTTCAGTAACAACTTTTGGATTTTAAAGAAAAAATCATTAATAAATGCTATTTGTGGTGTGCAACAACGGATCAGTTGCGGACTACAAACGCAGCATATGTGAAAGCACAACAGGGCGTGCGGATCCTGTACCGCATACGCAACGCAACACGCACTGCACACGCACTGCAGACGGAGTATGACATGACATCAAAGCAACGATCGGTCAACGAGACCTCGCCTCACGGTATACCAAAGCGCACTCGTGGGAGAGGTTTTTGGCTGATGCTAATAATTATGTCAGGAAAAAAGTCCAAAGTGTGGGATCATTTTGAAAAGTCAAAGGACGACCCTAAAAAGGCTGTTTGCAAACTCTGCAGGCAAACATTTGCCGATCACGCGTCAACATCGAACATCGTTTTTATAAAATGCAGAAGTTGTTTTTTATTCTGTAAGAAAAATTAGTCTGATGTTTGCAACTTGTTGTTTCAGTTCAAGACTCATCCGTCATCTTAATGGCAGTTTGCGGCTTTGCTCTGATATTTTTGATCTGTATTAATGTTATTTAAATTATTTGTATTATTAATGTGTGGCAAGGGGGGCGTGGTTCAGCGAGGTCTGCAGCGGGAGAGAGAGCCGCGGGACGAGCGGTAAGTGAGTGGGTAGGACGCAGATTAATAACACCTGTCTCTTGTTCTAGTAATGAGCGCGGAGAGGGTATAAGACATCGGTGGAACCAGAGACCAGGGAGAGAGAGAGACGGACGGTTGATGCACAAACCCCAGAGACTGAGAAACCGGAACCCGGAAGTGCCGACCCGGAAGTGATCGTTGTTATATTGAGAGAGAGAAACTATACACTACTGAGTGTGTTTTGACAGTGAATGAGAATAAATAAAGAAAGCATCAACCGTCCAGCCGACCCCCGTGTCCTCTTCCTTCCTCATATTATCGAACTTTGTTACATAATGTTATTTAAATTATTTGTTCTGCATTTTGTCTTAAATATAGTGGTTCTAAACAATTTATTCAAACACTTGTTGGCTGTTGATTTGTTTGCCGCCTTCTTTTTTTTTATTCTAAGTTTTGGCGTGGTGCGATGTGCATTTATTAAATTGTTCGTTTTTGTTAATTTTCCTTTTGAACAATATAAAAAGTATATAAATTTTCCACTGTATTTTTATACCAAACAGCGTTTTAGCTACAGTACTTGTTTTGAACTAGGCCTAAGTTATAATACGTTTATTTAATTTATTTTAAAGAACGAGTTTATTTTATTAAAAAAAAAAAATGTGGACATGTAACTGTTACAGTTTGCATTTTTGATAATAAATTATTAAAATGCACAGGCAGTCTGATTGCTGTTTTTAATGTTATTTTTAGCCTATAACGTTCCGGCCACTGATTTTTGTGTCCTTAAGCGCTGTATACTTTAAACACTTTACTATTCTGTTTTAAGCACTTCATTTTTATTTTGAACGCACTAATATCATGCTTTAGCATTTTCTGTCATAAGGAAGTGTTAAACTTCAACTTGGACTATACCTTTCCTTGTATATACGCAAAATGTTATATAATAATATCATAAATGAAGGATTATTCGACTAATTGCTAAAATGCAGGAGTGTTAGTCCACTAGGAATATCTTTAGTCGGGGGCAGCCCTAGTAGGAAGGCAGAGCCAGGCTAGGTCTAAAGTGACATTTTGGGTGAAAGTGTAATTTTAATAATTTAAACTGTGTTTTGTAGCTTAATGCTAACTGTAGCTCTAACGCCCCTGTTGGACCAGGAGCTTTATATATTTCATGATCTATTTTGTTACAATAATTCCAAGAATATGCTTTTAGTTAGTTTGTTTTCAGATAATATGTGGATTACTGTAGTGTGGTTTTAATGCACCCTCGCTGTATAAAAGCATTAATTTCTTTAAAACATCTGGTCACTTACCAATAATGGTCTCCACATACTCGGAGTCGTCCGTGACGTTGAAGAGATCTCCAGCACCCAGCGCGTAGTTTAAAGACTCGTCAAACGCACCGAGGTGGTAGAAGACTTTAGACGCCACCAGTGCAGCAAACTCTCTGCTCCGAAACGTCTCATCCTCATACAGGACCTCGCTGACAGAGACCAAACACACTTCATTAGCATAAAAACACTCACTAATGTCTACAGTTACAGACACTCCACTCCAAACCTGTGTGGTCTTTTCCCCAATGAACACAAAAGAAGAAAATTAAACTAAATACAAGTATTTAATACATACATAAAATAAATAAATGCAAGTATTTAATTATTAATATAATAATAATAACAGTATTTAATACATACATAAAATAAATAAATACAAGTATTTAATTATTAATATAATAATAACTATTTCAATTATTCAAAAATAAAGAAATGTTAAAAGAAATATTACTATTGCAAAAATACTATTGTAGTGTAAAAATAATAATAATAATAATAATTACACAACAAAAGGAAAATTACAATAATTTATTTTTCTTGAATTTATGCACACGGGTCATACTTTTAGATTCAAATTATAAAAATAAATAAATCCAATACTATTGCAATAATATTAATTTAATGTAAAATATTATTAGCATTTTAATTATTTTATAATTTAAATGACAATCAATAAAGAAATATTGCAATAGGTCCTATTTCACAGAAAAATAAAAAGCTTCCATTTAATTACTAATATAATAATAATTATTATATTTAAAAATACTAATCGCAGTGTAAAATACAAAATTAGTGTTTCATTATTAATTGTATTATTGTATAAAAGTATTATTGTTGATATTTTACACAACAGTAACATAAAAAATAAAAAAAATCTTTATTTATGCAATTCACATGGGTCATACTTTTCAGGTTAGAAAATACAGAATGTGTTTCCCTGTTTATCATGCTACTTACATTTTGTCAACCGACTCTGAAATCTCAGCCCAAAAGTCATTGACGATTGAGTTTAGTTTGTGTAGAGCGAACTCCTTAAAAAGAAGAAGAATATGGTCAATAACTATGTAGATCCATGTAATAAGCAGCATGTGTTTGTCTGAGCACATGTGTACCTTGAGCTGTGGCTCATCTTCATCCAGGAGGGAAATGATACCAGCTACAAAACAGCAAAGAGTCCATCAGTACAGATCAATCAGATTACAGCTTTCCTGTCAGTCATATCAGTCTGCCTTTCCATCATCAATCTGTGTTATACGGCGCCTCACACTCAGACATGACAGATCTCATCAAGAACAACCTCACACACACACTCTTATCTATACAGTCAAAACAACTCAGTCATAATTAGAGACAAAAAGTCAAAATGTGATGTATTTAGCCATAATTGTGAGACAAAAAGACGAAATATGGTATATTTAGCCATAATTGTAAGACAAAAAGTCAAAATATGATACACTCAGTCATAATTGAGACAAAAATCAAAATGTGCTCAGCCATAATTATGAGAAAGTCAAAATATGACATATTTAGCCATAATTGTGTAGCCTAGAAATCTAGACGCACCCTAGCGGCAGCAAATTTAATCTGCCCGCGAGTGTCGTCTAGCAACTCTCAATACCATTCTGAGCTGTGTTCCTCAGAATCTGGACGGGCCAATCACATCATGTATAGAGTCGGTGGGCGGGGTCATAATGACGACGGCCCAGTTGCATTTGCGTGCTTCTAGTAAACACAGAAAGTGGCGAACGGCGGCGATCTTTCAAATCAGCTCTGCCCGCGACTCTGGAAGACTTTTTACTTTTAGAGTTTTTACTTTTAGACTTTTTAGACTATTTACATTCGTGTTAGACACAACCGACTGTGCTTATGTGAATACTCACTAAAGACGGACATTTTTACATAATTCTGTGTATTTGACTGTTTAAGGAAACTTAATGTGTAATGTGCGAGCTCTACGTTACAGGAGTGTGTGTGTCGTATGAGCTCATATCTCCTGTAACTGTTATTACGAAATGCTATAAAATCTCTTGCGTGTTCAAATGATTTCCGTTCTCCATCCCGAGACGAGCGTGAAATGTTGAGTCGGATTATGCAGATTGCTTTAGTGTAGTGCGATGTCTTTTGAAACCAGAAGCAATTTGCTAGTTTTGAGAGATTTTTGCTGCAATTATTTCTCACAAGAAAGTTTTCAAATGACTGATTTGATGTGATAAGCTTTGCTGATTAATTTACTAATAAACATTTGTGGTAATTTCCCACTTTATAAACTCAAAACTTGCATGATTGTTCTCATTCGCGTGCAATATACCCGCGCTAATATCAGACCGTGTGTTATCGATTTAATATCGGTACTTCGGTATTAGATTGTGGTACCGTACCGAAGCCAAAATTGTGGTATCGAGCCATCCCTATTCCAGACCAAACATCTTGATGTGGGTCTGGCTTGTCAGGCTAATAATTGTGAGACAGAACGTCGAAATATGATATATTCAGTCATTATTAAAAGATGAAAAAGTCAAAATATGATGTACTCAGCCATAATTATTAGGGGGTGTAAGAAAATATCGATACACGCGAATATCGCAATATTTTGTTTGGCGATACTGTATCGATTCTCAAAAACACTGTATCGATATTTATTTATTTATTTATATCCAAGATTCGTGGCTTTGTGTTCCAATTAAACCACAGACTGTATAACACCCAACCGCTAGATGGCAGTGTGTTATCTCAGAACGTACGTTATCTGACGCGGAGCCAGAGAAGCACAAGGTGAAAGTGTGTACATTAGCATTAGTAAACCTCTCAAGACGATAGCATTATTCCGCTCCCGCGGTTTACAGAGCTGAAGTGTGGACTCATTTTGGCTTCAGCTACAAAAAAGCCACTAAGGAAATCAACAAGAGTCATTTTGTTCGCAAAATAGGCCAAGTTAAAATCCAGTACTCGGGAAACATTGAATCTGAGAGCTCGCTTAACATCCAGACGTCATCCGCGTTGCTGAGAAGCGTTTTGATAGAATATATCCAGCACATTTCACTCTCAGTAACAAAATCCAAAACAGCAGAACGAAAGCATCTGATCATAGCGATGTGGATATGATGACCAGCTCTGCTTGAAATGGCACTTTAATAGACTGCGTTAAAGAAAACACCTTTACAGTATTAAATATAAAACAAACTGTCATTCAGTCATGGAATGAATGAACTATGCACTTTCTGTTGCTAAATAGTTTGGAAATGAAAAACTGCTTTACTGTGAACCTTTAAAACATGTAGAATAAAGAATCCTGCAGTCACTTTACTGCACAAAATAGTGATTAGCGATATAAATGATACTGTATTAATTAAATAAAACAGTTACTTGTAGGGCTGGACGATATGGCCAAAATTTATATCACGATATATTTCTTAATTTCGGTCGATACGATATAATTTCGATATCGATATGAATTATATAAAAGCTTTAGAAAAACTACTAAGAACTGCCACAAAGGATTTCTGTACCTACAAACTTCTGAAAAATGTATTTGCCAAGTCTATGAAATCTCCTCCTATAAAACTATATAATATTTTAGAAATAAAAACGGTACAAATAAATTAATGTTCACCTTTTATTTGCATTTAGCCTTTATACTAACAAGAAATGTGAAATCAACATCAAATAAACATAAGACTCACTTCGCAGACGCAGTTTATTTAGCATTTTCTTTTAAGTTTTAAATTTCAGTGAAGAACGATTCATAGCGCTATATTCTCCTTTTATGCAAAACTATAGACCTTTATTTACTGATGCACAAAAAATAAATAAAAGAAGACTCAATTCAGTGGCCTATTTGTGCTGTTTGAGATGAGTGCACGCTGCTTTTTGGCAAGGCTTTAAACACGAGCAAATGATACATTTTCGTGAAGCCTGACTGTCTTTCACAAGCTTTGAAAGGTAATTTAAACGAGAATGAACGCATTGGTGTTAATACATGACATTGTGTGCAAATGTGGAAAGTATTAAAACAAATGTGCCACTTGCCTCTTACACAAATAGTCTACATGGATTATTTTTAACGCTTGGCATCGTATTGTTAGACATTAGATTGATGCATCTATGTCGATGTATTGTCTTAAGCCCTATTCGCACGGGATTAGTATTATCTGGTGATCTGTAATAATTGCAGAGAAAGTCTGTGATCTTAATCCCGTGCGAATCGGCCATGTCTGTCATTTGTAAAGTAAAAATTCCCCCGCAAATGACTGACCATATTTCGCCGAACACAGAGGTCCTGTGATAATAGTAGTCCCGTGTGAATCGACATCTCTGTGATTTGGCCAGGATTAGGCGGATTGTATATAATTTTTGCAAGCTTTTTTTCTTCCTGTGAGCATTTCTATTTTTATCTTTCACGAAGAATAAAGTCTGCATTCATAATGCGCACCGTTATGAATCCCAGTGCAGCCGCGCCCACGCGGATTATACTTTCACTTTAGAATGAGTATCAATTTGAGAGTAATCTGATTGGATGGTGTGTTTAATATTAACATCAATAGCCTACTGTTCTTAATGAAAAACAGAACAGGACAGTACAGTACAATGACAAGCTTGTTTAAATAGGCGCTTTTGCATTTGAAACTGAATCTTCCGTCGTATATTGTGAGCTTCTCACTCGTGATAAATTAAATCTGACTCCTGCCGCTGGTCTGAGCTCAGTTCATGGCGTCTGTTCGCTAACTGAACGAAATTATGTTTATTTATTAGGCTACTGTAAAATAATCAAAACGATATCGATGCTTGTTTATGATTTCATACAGATATCTATAAAGTCTATCATATCCGGGAGAAGTCAGTCAATTCAAGTAAAATCACAGGCTTGCTTATCCCGTGCGAATGCGCCGCGCAAAACTCAGATGTGGGGGAGTCATTTCTAAATCACAGAGGTCCCTATAATACTAATCCCGTGTGAATAGTGCTGTAGATAGCCGAACCACTTCCACGCCACTAAAGAAAGTTAGTCTTTCTCCTTACTTGTGGAAGCTCGTCCAGTCACATTTGTAATAGTCAGGGAAACTCTCTTTGTAGCTAAAATGTGCCGCGTTGGATGGTTGGATCTATCAGCCTACTCCTGCTGAGCACTGGCTGCGTGTCTGTGGTGTACGTCATCGCGCTAGCCAATCGTGTTCTGCTCTTTCTGACGGCTGCGCCCTGAACGTCAGTCAGTGAGGAATGCTGTAATGTATATCGAAATATCGGAAATGTGTTTAAAAATCATATCACCGTTATTGAAAAACATTATATCGCGATATATATTGATATTGAATTATTGTCCAGCCCTAGTTACTTGTCATGCGTAATGCAAATGGTTGTCTTCTTTATTCATTTAACTTAATCTTTCTAAAAAAAAAACGTTTTACTTTCAATATCGCAATATATCGTATCGTAACCGCTGTATCGTGATACGTATCGTATCGCCTGATTCTTGCCAATAGACAGCCCTAATAATTATGAGGAAAAAAGTAAAAGTATGACGTATTCAGTCATAATTAAAAGACAAAAAGGCGAAATATGACATATTCGGTCATAATTATTAGATAAACAGTCGAAATATTATGTATATGATGCCATAATTATGAGATTAAAATTGTTATTGGGCTAACGTTTAGCAACAGTGACATGACAGATCTGCTAAATAACCTCAGAGACGCGTTTTAATCACAACACACACCCACACACGGCTTCTTGATCATATATATATTAGTCAAAACAATGTTGAGACTCATATAATAGATCAACTTTTCAAAAAGCACAATATTTTGTCGATGTAAACAAACCACAGCAGTGAGAATGTCACGATAAACGGCTTTAACAGCACGCACACTATCACCAGCGCGTTTAGGCGCTACAGTAGCGCATAAAGCACTCATATAAGCGCAGATATATTAATAATGAGGCCGGAGTAGAGTTATAAAGCTCGTGCGCGTCGGCGGTGTGTTAGCCGTTAGCTGTGCGTGTGACTCAGCTAAATCAAACGCGCTGTTTCTCGTTCAGTCGCTCACACTCACCGGCTGAAGTGATCATGTCTGTCTGCGACCGTCACCGGATCTCCTCCAGCACAATTATTTAATCACACAAACAGTCAGAAAAGAAGAAAGTCTGTCGGACTCTCAATGAAAGAGTGCGAGCGATCAACTGCTATTACAGCACTTACTCATCCGACAATGAGCGGCTCACCGGGACACGCCGAAACTCTGCCTGTAAATATATGTCATTTAGTTTAAAATCAAACGCCGAAGAATACACGACAGGGGAAAAAGGCAAATATTATACAACTGTTATTTCATGGGTAATATAAATACTTATCAAATGAATATATTAAATGTGTAGGGAATGTAGTAGGTAAACGTTTCCAGACAGGCTTTGCAGCGGGCACCCCGGCAGTGGCTCTTCTTCTCTGCTGTTCAGTGAGAAGATGTGAAGCTGCGTCGCCATGCGAGTCACTCGGCGGTCCGAGCTGGAACATTTCCTGCTCGTCTGTTTTGGTTAATCATAATTATTAAAGAAAGAAAAAATATATAACATATAAAGTTATAAATCCGAGATAGAAAAGTACAAATTGTGACAGAAAAAGGGGAAATTATGAAATCATAAATCATAAATATGAGGACAAACTGTAAACAGTCATTTTTTTAATAGGTAAATTAAATTAAATTATTTCTAAATCATAATATTATGGTATACAATTTTGACTTTTTTTATCTCTTATCTCATAAACATAATTCATACACAATACCATAATTCACATTATCATGATTATGATTAACAAAAGCATGATTTGTTGTTTAATGTGGGGAAAATGAGCCCTTATTTGTAACAATAAAAAAAACATTATTATAAATTATGGAAGAGTCTATTGAAGCCCATTTCCACCACATTAAAAAGGGATGCATTGGTAAATCTTAATTATGACTATAAAAGTATTAATTATGACTGTCATAAAAGTCACAATTATGATGTACTAAAATGTTGATATTACAAGATTCAAAATTATGAGATGAATTTGAAATTGAGATATTCAGTAATAACTATGAGATAAAAATAAGAAATGATACACTGTCATAATTAAGATAAAAAGGTCGAAATTATGATGTATTTAGTCATAACTATGAGATAAAAAGTTGAAATTGTCAAAATGTCAAAATTATTAGATACATTTGAAAATGAGACATAAGTATGATAAAAAAAAGAGATGAAATTATAATGTATTTAGTAATAATTATGAGAAAGAAATGTAAAATATGTGCTCAGTCATTATGGGGTAAAAAGTAGAAATTATGAAATTCAAAATTAAGAGAAAAAAATATGAGATACTAAATAAAAAGTTGAGTATGAGTATGAGATTAAAAAGTTGAAACATGAGTACAACAGCCATATAATTATGAGGTACAACGATTCAAATTAAGATTTTTAAATTAAGTTATTTATCCCTCTATGTGATGGATTATGAAATAACCATTAAAACATTTTTAAAATAAGTTTATTTCATACAAACAAAAACAAAAAATACTGGGGGGTACTCATGGAAACTTTGTCATGTGGAAACGCTGTACCACAGTGGAAAATGCTCAAAAAACTAGTTTGTATATAAAATTATGATTTTCTTTTCTTTTTAAATGCTCATTTCTTTTATAAATTGATAGATTTATATACGTGGGACTCATGGAAACAAGAAATAAGAAGATCTATCGTTTGGCTAACTCATCCTCACTCTCGGCTCTCTTCCTCCATTTTCTAATTGTGTTACTTATACACAAACACAACTATACTACAATAAACACTTTAAATAAGTAATAACTGCACTCATATTATTGATGCTACCGTCTATTAAAAAAAAAAAATCCCAATGGGGAAATGCATGACTGCGGGACAGCAGTGCCATATGGACACATTGGTATCTTCTCAATTTACAGTAAAACTATGTTAGATAAAGTTGATTTGTACATAAAAATATCTAATTTACATATCAAAGATGCTGCAAAAGATCCCCTTGAGAAGAGATGTTCAGAAATGAGGTTAAGAGGGTTTGCAGGGACACCATGTGACTTAAAAACAGCACCTCATTGGCCACCTCAAGCCCAGCCCTTTTCATGCCCAGTGCCATTTATTGTTTTTAAAATGAATTGTTGCCATATGGCTGCGCTGTACTAGAGGGTTAAGATAAAAAAGAGGAAATTAGAAAGTAAATAATAAATAAAAAAAAGATACTAAGACACAATTATGAAATAAATAGCTGTAAAATGACGTAGTCAGCCATAATTTTGATTAAAAAAAAATTGTCAATTTGAAGTCCTAATCACAATGAGATTAAAAAGTCAGGATTATGACTTTTGATGTCATTTTAATTATTTCATAATTAACTTTTTGTCATTCTTTTGACTTTTTATCTCACAACTATGAATTACAGAATGATTTAAAAAAAATATATATATATATCAGCATGAAAGAGAAGTTTGCTGGTCTTTTCTTCTCTGTTTGCTTGTCAGGCGTAGCAACAGTAACCAAGGAGGGAGGGGCTTATTGTGCCCAAACAAGAACACATTTAGGGGCGGGGCTTGATTTTGTCAGTGGGGGATTGATTGGACGGCTGTGGTTTGCTATTGGTCATTGGACGGCTGTGGTTTGCTATTGGTCATTGGACGGCTGTGGTTTGCTATTGGTCGATCTCATGTGAGTGACAGGTTGCCCCGCCCCTCACATCCATAAACACGTCACCAGAGAAGAGGAAGGGGAAGTCATTTCATTTAAAGAAACAAACAAGTCCATTTTGACTTCATGGCACCTTTAATATTTCATATATTCAACATGATGGCTTATGTACTGGAATAGTTATGAACAGCTACAATTAATTTGCTTTCAGAATCACATGAGGGAATAGTGCAAAACTTACTGACAATGCAATAAAGTGTTTCTTTCATTTAAACGAACAGCAATTAATACATGACATTCACAGTCCTTCACAGTGTTCAGCGTTATGAATTATTAATAAGCTGTGCTACAGTGACAGTAGTGAGATTTCCTTCATCAGCAGTAATGCTGGAGCAGCCGTCGGTTGCCTTCATCTCTCGACTGGGACGATATAGTGCAAGAAAACATGACCTGAGAGGAGCACAGACGGCGGTGTGTGTGTGTGTGTGTGTGTGTGTGTGTGCATCACTGAGCCAGGTGCTGCGTCTGCAGGGGAATCCCTTCTTCACTCACGTTCGCTTTGGCTGCCAGAGCAAAGATGGCACAATTAGTTGATAGTGGAAAAACTGGTTTGAAACCAAACGTGAGTGACCGGCTTACCTTGCTGCAAACCGTTGGTGCCGAGGTCAGCCTGTCCTCGGTGACGCTTTCTGAAGAGTCCCGGTAAACATTTCAGGGGCCCGAACAAACTGCTTTTGGAGCCGGGGCCGCTTTCTGCAATATAAAGAGCCATTGAGAGAGGACTCGTTATCATTCCCCGAACCATGTGACTCGTGAATAGGGCTGTGCAATATATCGAAATATCGCAAATGTACATATCGCAATACGCATATTGCAACGGCACGCAATATCTGAATGATTTTAATAGGCTACTGCAACATTGTTATAGCAGAGAATAGACTGGGCACATGACTCTTACTTATGGGACCTGCTTGACGTTAAGAAGAGTTATTAAATGCAATAATTTGTAAAAAAAACAATAACTTTTAGTCTCACGCTGTCTGACACACACACACACACACATGAACGATTTGTGACATAAATGTATGCTAAAAACACGGCTGGTCACTTTCAGAAGTTGTGACCTACATTGGTACAACAAGACAAACTTCTGCTGATGATGGGTATTGTGGAAACGCTTGATGTGCGGCACACTAGAGTTTGAGACCATGATGCCACAAAATACAGTCTAGATAGACAGCTCACTGTATTAGCCTATTATGCCCCCGAAAATGTTGTCTAGGTAGGACGCTTGAGTCAGAGTTGAGTTTGTACACTTAAAAAATAAAGGTTGTTCCATGAAGATCCTTTAACATCCATGATATCTTTCCAATGCTCAGAAGGTTCTTTAGATAATTAAACATTCTTCAGACTTAAGCCGTATTCGGACGGTAATAGTTTCTCGTGGGGGTGTAAGGTATTTTCATCATTTACAGGGGATAGTCTGTGATTTTATTGCCGTGTGAATCCTGAATATCAGTGTTTTTCTCGCAACACCCGCGTAAAAATCCCTGCCCGAATTACCTCCTGTTTTTAGACAAACACTGAAGTCGCGTGGTGATTTAACGAATCCACATCTCTGAGTTTTCATGAATATATCACTTCAAAATTCACTGTTTATATCCTGTTTGACCCCTGCAGGGCACCGTACGGCTGCGCTTCGGATGCATTTTAAAGATCTAGACTTTATTACTGAAATGCTGGCGAGTGTACAAGAGCAATTTATTTTATCACCGCTCAAACAATAAAAAGAAGAAAAGCACGTAAACATTTGAGATGGGCCGTTATAACGACAGCAATTATATATGTTAATAACCACCACAGCATTATGATTACCTCATGTAAAAAAAATCACTTATTTCTGCTCATTTCCATGTGGAATAAAATGACATCCTTTATTTTGAGATAAAAGACAAGACAGAAAACCATTTTAACTATAGAGTGTGTCTATATATATCTTCCTTTTTAAAAAAGATTTAATTAAATAATAATTTGCATATTATTTTCCTATTATTAAATTACATATGCATTTATTCTTGATATACTAAGTATATGAGATGTTATATATATGCAGACAGTCATGTTATTGAGCACGTGAGCACAGAACTCTCTCCTCCACCGGGAATAAATCGCCATCCCAATGCACGAGTTTATCACATGAGGCGGCTGGCTCTTCCACATGAGAAACAAATACCATCTGAATAGGGCTAAAGATAGTTCTTACTGTTCACAGAAAGGCTCTATGGGGAACCAAAATGGTTCTTCTATGGCATCATAACTTTTATTTTTAAGAGTGTAATGCCAAATGCTGTCTAGGTAGGTAGCATATAGGTCTACTTGTGTCAAAATAATATAATGTCTGTAAGATTATTGCCGAAAATAAGGTCCATGACCAACAGAAATTCGATTCTTACACATTTTGTTCACTGTTCATCAAGATAATCTTGTTCACAAATAATTATTTCTCTCTCATCGACCACAAATAATTTGAAATGGTATACATTTTTTAGTACTTGGCCCGCCCCATCGGTGGGTATAGAACCGCGCATCACACACACACACACACACACACACACACACACACACACACACACACACACACACACACACACACACACACACACACGTTAGCAGAGTGTTAGTAGTGTTTTTTCCGACACCCCTCACTTTCTTTAATGCAATAACTATAATAATAATAATAATACTAATAATTTGTTACATTTATATAGCGCTTTTCTAGGCACTCAAAGCGCTTTACATAGAAGGGGTAATCTCCTCAACCACCACCAATGTGCAGCATCCACCTGGATGAAGCGACGGCAGCCATATTGCGCCAGAATGCCCACCACACACTCACCAGCTGATTGGTGGAGAGGAGACGGGGTGATTAAGCCAATCAGGATATGGGGATTATTAGGAGGCCATGATGGACAGGGGCCAATGGGCAAATTTGGCCAGGATGCCGGGGTTAAACCCCTACTATTTATCGAAGGACATCCTGGGATTTTTAGCGACCACAGAGAGTCGGGACCTCAGTTTAACGTCTCATCCGAAAGACGGTGCTCTTTGTCAGTATAGTGTCCCCATCGCTATACTGGGGGTGTTAGGCCCCACACAGACCACAGGGTGAGCGCCCCCTGCTGGCCTCACTAACACCTCTACCAGCAGCTCGTGGTTTTCCCAGTTGGTCTCCCATCCAGGTACTGACCAGGCTCAGCCCTGCTTAGCTTCAGTGGGAAACCAGTCTTGGGCTACAGGGTGATATGGCTGCTGGCAAATCATTTTTCTGTCCTTTAGTGTGACTTAATGTCCTCTGGTGTGAACCAAAGATATGTTTTCATCTTAAAATACCTTAAAAAAACCAGTTGAGTATTGCCATAGAGGCGATATAATCATCACTCATCTAAAAACAGGATAATTTTCAGCAGTTTTTGAAAGGATGACAGCGAATTTTGTCTCGTATTTATTGAAAATATCCAACAAGTCATGAATAAAAATTATATTATTCATAATTTTATATTAAATAAATATCACTGTGAAAATAAGTGTCTAACAATGAAGATGAATCTCTTCATTGTTAGACAAAAAATATATTTTTTTATTTTTTGCTGTCACACCATAGGACACATTTACAGTACAGTTCAGTAAAAATGTGAACAAAGTGATAAAGTTAGTGACGCCTTATTTTCTCAAACATCAGACTTCACATTACATAAAGGTACTCGAAAAGTTGAGACAAAAAAAAGTTATAATGGTATAAATGAAATGTGAGTGCGTTTAGTGCTCAGTAATGCTAACTACATTTGATTATTAGTTTTTTTTTAAAAATAGGGGGAAAAAAACTCTAGGGGAATAAATGTACAGGTGCTGGTCATATAATTAGAATATAATCAAAATGTGGATTTATTTAACTAATTCCATTAAAAAAGTGACAACTGTAAATTATATCCATTCATTACACACAGATGATATATTTCAAATGTTTATTTCTTTTAATTTTGGTGATTATAACTGACAACTGGGGGTGGGGGGTGTCATTAACGTTTTAAAATTTCACATTTAAAGAAATCTAGTATTTGACCATGTCTTCAACATGTATTCAAATGTACAACCTACAAATAAGTAAGCAGTTATGATCTGCAATACTTTAAGCAACTTGACTATTATTTATTGAAGAGCCATACAGACACTTTGTGGGTAATGGCATTACAAATGAAAATTATAATTTTTACGGCCACAAAATGACTCTAATTTGCCTCTCAGTAATCACGTGACCGCGATATGAGCGCATGTCGCAACTCTGTTATTCAACGGCTCTGGTTTTAACTGTTCTGCCACACTAAATGCCCCAAAACGCTAGTTGTTGTTTGAATTTCGTATTAAAACTTTTTTTTTAAATGTAAAGCTAAGACTTTGTTTCATATAAAAAACAATTTGGATTTTCTTGGCCAGAGTGAGACGGTGAGACAGCCTGAGCGTGTGTGTCTCATGACAAATGTGTGAGTTGGCAACACTGAGACTTACGGTCGAATGCAACACACCGTGTGTGTGTGTGTGTGTGTGTGTGTGTGTGTGTGTGTGTGTGTGTGTGTGTGTGTGAGAGAGAGAGAGAGAGAGAGAGAGAGAGAGAGAGAGAGAGAGAGAGAGAGAGAGAGAGAGAGAGAGAGAGAGAGAGAGAGAGAGAGAGAGAGAGAGAGAGAGAGAGGCCAGAGAGGGGGGAGAGCTAAGGAAAAAGCAGCTGAACGAATATGCGTGCATCTTTTAAATAGCGTAAAAAATGAATGACGAACCATGTGTAATGTGTCCAAGCACATTAATAGAGAGGCGAAGGGAAGGAAAAGATGTGGTAGTAAAAGTGTACAAGCAATAGGGATTAACGCACCCTGGAGAGGATTGTGAAACAAAACCCATTCAAAAATGTGGGGGAGATTCACAAAGAGTGGACTGCAGCTGGAGTCAGAGCTTCAAGAACCACTACGCACAGACGTTTGCAGGACATGGGTTTCAGCTTCGAACCAAGCGGTTAAGCCACTCTCGAACAACTTGACACAAGGAATGTGAAGCTGAAACCCATGTCCTGCATACGTCTGTGCACCAGAAGCGTCTCATCCGGGCTAAAGACGAAAAGGACTGATGAGTGGTCCAAAGTAATGTTCTCTGATGAAAGTAAATTTTGCATTTCCTTTGGAAATCAGGGTCCCAGAGTCTGGAAGAAGAGAGGAGAGGCACACAATGTATGTTGCTTGAGGTCCGGTGTAAAGTTTCCACAGTCAGTGATGGTTTGGGGTGCCATGTCATCTGCTGGTGTTGGTCAACTGTGTTTTCTGAGGTCCAAGGTCAATGCAGCCATATACCAGGACGTTTCAGAGCACTTCATGCTTCCTGCTGCTGACCAACTTTATGGAGATGCAGATTTCCATTTCCAACAGGACTTGGTACCTGCACACAGTGCCAAAGCAACCGGTCGGTACCTGGTATCCCTGTTCTTAATTGGCCAGCAAACTCGCCTGACCTTAAGCCCATCGAACATCTCTGGGGTATTGTGAAGAGGAAGATGCGATACGCCAGAGCCAACAATGCAGAAGAGCTGAAGGCCACTATCAGAGCAACCTGGGCTCTCGTAACACCTGAGCAGAGCCACAGACTCATCGACTCCATGCCAGGCCGCATTGCTGCAGTAATTCAGGCAAAAGGAGCCACAACTAAGTATTGAGTGCTGAACCTGCTCATACTTTTCATATTCATACGTTTCAGCTGGCCAATAATTCCCAAAAAGATTCTTTGTACTGGTCTTAAGTAATATTCTAATTTTCTGAGATACTGCATTTGTAAATTTTTAGTTGTCAATTATAATCATCGAAAATAAAAGAAATACACATTATATATAAGCACAAAATATACATATACACTTTTCATTTGTAAATAAAAATAATAATAATAATAATGATGATTGCAGTTTAAAATCAAAATTTTAACCAGAATAATACGTGCACTTTATCGTTGTAACAGACTGTTTGATCTCATCTGCACTACACATATCATCATCATATTAATATTATTATACCTGCACTTTGTTTTTTGTTTAACATACTTTTAGTTTGTATTTATATTAAATTTAACTGTATTTATCTGTATTCTTATGTCTAATAGTCACTGTTAGTGTCTGTTAACTGTACGCTCCAAGTGTCTGAGAGCAGTGTTGGGTGTAATTAGTTACTAAGTCATAAGTTACTGTAATTTAATTACTTTTCCCTTGAAACCGTAAAGTAAGGGATTACTCTTATTTTTTCTGTAATTGAATTACAGTTACTTCTGATGTAATTGAACTAAATACTAAATATAATTATACATAATTCAATAGTGAACATAACATAACATCAACATTTAAAGTCTAACTTTAAAATGCATGTTTTTATGTCTCCTTTTCACATTTGTAATACTTTGGTCAGTTAATAAGAGTAATTTATGTAGTTTTATAATGTGTATTTAAATGAATTAAAAGAGCAGTTTTTATGTCTAACCTTGAATTGCTTAACTCGAGGTTGATATAGGATTTAGAAAGTAATTAAAAAGTAATTAGTAATAAGTAATTAAATACTTTATACAGTAATTTGTACAGTAATCTAATTACACTATTGAAGATGTAATTAGTAACTAGTAATTAATTACTTTTTTAGAGTAACTTACCCAACACTGTCTGAGAGTAACGAAATTTCAGATCTCTGTATGCTTTGTACTGTACATGTGGCAGAATTGACGATAAAGCTGACTTTGACTTTTGACTTTGATTAGATATTTTTAACCCATCTAACCTTCCGACATCGAGGACTTCACAGCCCGGCAGGCGTTGCGCCCGATCTCCTGCAATACATCCGGGGACTGTGCGACATACCGGCCGGTCCATATGGCCTGCGGGGGGTGATTAATAAACACCGATCGCAGCGATCGATCCAGTAACTCCACCGACCGGCTCTCCGGCTGACCACCGTGCACGAGCCCCAGCAGAGCCGGGCGGTGCGCGTTCCCCTTTAAGCGCGCTCTCACGTCCTTCAGTATCTCGCGCAAACACACTCCGTTCTCCCGATCACACACATACTCGTGTCTGAAGATGAACACGATCACGGAGCACGCGATAGCTCTCCGTTTGCCGCTGATGTTTCTGCTCGAGCTCACGGTTTTATTCCGGAGCGGGTCCGGTTTCTCAATCGGCTCGGGGCTGCAGGCTTTGGTTTGGGTCTTGATTTGGCCGTTACAGGCGGGGAGGATTTCCTCGCGCTCCCCGTTATTAAACACGTCAGCGATGAAGTCCTGTAAAACACCGGTGTCTCCTTCGGCTCCAGAACTTGTGCTGATTAAATAGATGTTGCGCTTTCCACCGATTTGATGCAGAATTTGCTGGAATGGATCATCATGCTCGCTTTCAGACGCCATTAGCAACGTAACGCATGTACGTCTGTAGCATAAGACAAGAAAAACAAACTTAAAAAATGTACTTAAAAAAACTTATCCGACACCATCTTACATGAAGAACTCGCAGAATCACTGCGAAAGGTGTACGCGCGCACGCGCCTCCCTCCGCCTCCTCTGTGGGTGGATTGACACGCACGCGGTGAAGCTGAAAGCTGTGTCTTCTGATTGGTTAAGCAAATATATGGGCGGGATTTGTTTACACAAGATTGACAAGCTCGCCGTGAAGGAGGAAGGGGTGCGTGTCTTTTGATTGGCTAATCAAATATATGGGCGGGGTTTGTTTACATATTATTGACAAGTGCGTTGAAGTCTTGAAGTAGTAGTGAGTTTCATATTTATCGCGCGACGCTCGCCTTGAAGGTGAAATCTTTCATCTTTTTATCTAACACACTTAATACACAAATTGCAATCACAAATTCAAACAGGAGCTATAAATCCGAGAATAAGAGGGCTATTTGATTAATCTGTACCTTATTCAGAGCAGCCATGACAGGTGAGAACTGTGAGGGAAATAATCTGAGTTCACCCAAAAATGAAATTAATCCATGATTTATTCACGAGTATATGACATTATTCTTTCAGACGAATACAATCGGAGTTATAATAAAAATGTCCTGGCTCCTCCAAGCTTTATAATGGTAGTGAACGGCTGTTTCTGTTTTGACGCCCCCAAAAGTGCATCCATCCATCATAAAAGTGCATCTATTATTAAAGTGCATCTATCATCATAAACGTGCATCCATCCGTCTCTCCATCTTAAACGTGCATCCATCCATCTCACCGTCATAAAAGTGCATCTGTCCATCATAAAAGTGCATCTGTCCATCATTAACGACTGAAGGTTTTGAAGGAGATCCCATAATAATTTAATTTAATTTACAGTAGTAACAACAAATTACATTTTATTATAGGATATGATTATTTCTCATTTAAATATGATGGTTTTCATTATAAATATGGAGATTTTAATATACGATATTTCCCATCTGAATCTAACCAATGTGAATTACTGTGCCTTTCACCCCAAATACCATACTTTTACATTTTCTTCCGTTATTGATAAACTGTTGCTTTAATTACATTGAACAAACCTGAAAATCATTAACAAGACCTTTATCTCAAAATATATTAAATCATTTTAGTGATTCTTATTTGCAAATTAAATGTAGGCCTACAACATTTAAAAAACATCAAATATTAGATCAAGTCAGCCGTCAGCGATCACGTCAAGGATCAGCCGAATCTCCATCTTGAAAAGCGGATGTTTTTCAACATGAGGAAAATCAAATCAAATGCACCTTTAACCCCAGTGCCCTATATATGTTTCATTATTCAGTTGATTTTCCTTCATTAAAAACATATAAAATCTCAAAGTTAGCTATCAAAACCTCTATTAAAAGCATTCGTATTTAAACAGATCCCCTCAGATTATTTTTGTAATAAATAACTAGCTTTGTAATTAATGATAAACTGAGGTCTTGGGTAAGCAGGCCTCCTGACCTTTAGCCAGGACTATTTGCAATCTATACCTCATTGCAATGGATGATAAAATGACTGATCCGTCTATGTGCATGAGCACTGTGTGTTGAATCTGACATGTAACATCACGTTTACCGCACGTCTAATGCAGTGATACACTACACTACACACACACACACTCAATCTCTTGGGGATCTTAACCCCTTAAGTGTCCCCTTTTGGGGGTAGAGCTGAAAAGGCCTTGTCCAGATTCAAATGAATGTAATTCTGGAATGGTTTGGGATATGAACCTAATTTTGGGCTCGTTTTTAAAAACACACTTGGAAGTTTCTTGTACACGTTGAATACAGTTGAATTCTTGTGCAGAAGTTGAATAAAATTGAAAACAAAAACGTTATAGGTGTTTAAGTTTGATGTAATAAGAAAGTAATTTAATATTTATTTATATTTTATAAAATAAAAAAATGTGTTGAATTTAATTTCATGTCAAATGAAAAGCCTTAAGTCTAAATAATTTGTGTTCCAAATTTGACATTGATATCACAAAAAATGAGTTATTTTTAGTCGCTATACCAACAATGTCCACTAGGTACTAGTCATGCTCCTTGTATGATTTAGCCTGACAAGCCAGACCCACATCAAGATGTTTGGTCTGGAAACTCACCATTGACGGCTCAATCCGAGGGGCGGATAAACGGTTGTCTGTCAAACTCCCTCTGCACGCGATAGGATACAACCAACCGGAGCAACGACGGTGAAGCAGAGCTCGCTGACAGATTAAACATTCGCCGTATCCGGTCGGCTAAACTCTGAACACATCTTCCCTTTTTAAGAATGACTTCAGTGCTGCTCTTTGTCCTTTTCTCAGAGAAAAGCTTAACTCCAAGTCTTCCAGAGTCGCGGTCAAAGCTGATTCGAAAGACCGCCGTTCGCCAGCTTCTGTGTTTACTAGAAGACTGTGTTACTAGAAGCACGCAAACGCAACTCGGCCGTCGTCATTATGGCCCCGCCCACCGACTCCATAGCCTACCTACACGATGTGATTGGGCCGTCCAGATTCTGAGGAATACAGCTCAGATAGGAATTGAGAGTTGCTAGACCACACTTGCGGGCAAATTAAATTTGCTGCCGCTAGGGTGCGTCTAGATTTCTAGGCTATGTATGATTTGTAATGGACGACTGATTTGATTTACATTTTTTTAATTATTATTATTCAAACAATAAAGCAATAAAACATTCTAGATAGGTTGTAAATTATTTTTAAACCATAAATATGACATATAAAAATGTAATATGACCATAATAAAACAACTACTACTAAAACCACATTGTACATGAAATTTAGCTTCTTTTTTGTGCTAAATTTTCTTGTCACAAATTAATGAATTACTGTCACTACATAATTTTAAATGTAAATACAATCTCTAAGGTCTCCAATGATATATAGTTTGTCAAGATTAGTTTAGGTTTAGTATAAAAGAAATGATGTAGTATTAACTGGAGTTCTTATCAGTCTTATGGCATTTATGGCTCAGGTAATTGATACTTAAATTCACAAAAATGTAATCAAAACATGTTTTTCAAAACAAAGAATACATTTGATTTGCTGTAATGTTTGTTTATTAAATATAAAAATACAGGGAAATGTGAATACATACATTTAAGTGTAGTTTCACGGATCATCTTGTCCTCTACATGTTTGATGTGTTATTTGAGAGCTTTGGTTGACGGTTTTCAATAAATAAATTATATATATATATATATATATATATATATATATATATATATATATATATATATATATATATATATATATATATATATATATATATATATACTTCCAACATTTTACAGGTCCCTCACAAAAGAATGAAAGTGTGTTTGCAAAGTATTTTCTTTGTTATTTTCTATTCTCTAAAAGAAAATATGCTAAAAATGCATGTATACATGCACACCAGAAAGCTGATAACTACAAATATCAGCTTACTTAAATAACCAGTTTTCCCTGTTTACATGCAAACCAGTAAACTGACAAAAAAACACATACACACACACAAAAAGACTTTATATGACTATATACCGGGTTATTTCCTTGTAGTGAAGGCCTTCTCTTGCCTTATGCACCGTTTTGTCTCCTCTGTCTCCCTCAAATAAGCGAGGAGTAAGCACTGACTTACAGGCTCAGAAACCTGCCTGGGACGCAGCTAGCTAGAGATGTAAAGAAAGCACGACGTACCTTACGGGGCTTATGCTCATTTACAATCAGTTCTATCGCCAAAGGTGCCTACTCCATGTTTATTTGAGGGAAACAGGAGAAAAAACGGCGCATAAGGCAAGAGAAGCTGGTATACCTTTTATTTGATGTTATTTGTATATTTGGAAATATATTTGGTATTAATTTACTCTTGCACAATGGACTGGAAACTAGATAATGCTAGAAAAGCTGCTGATAATGCATAACATTTGCTGATAAATAATGTTTGAGCAATACCTTATTTTAATAAACGATTTGGTTTTTAATGTACGACTCGTAAACACCGCATCCGTAGCGGCTGCCCTTGTTGTTTCGCCGGCTGTGTGACGTCAGAGCTCAGAACTGGGAGTTCATTGATCTAGAGTTTACGGGTGGGAAGTGTTAGAAATTTTCTTCTTGCAAAAATCATTTCACAAAGATCATTTGATTTCAGAAAGACTTTATTCAAATCAACAAAGCGGCAGGAGACAACTCCCGTTCTGTAAATTTGAAGAAGCTTTCCTTTTTTTTCTTTTTTTTTTGTGACTTACCACTTCCTAGTGAGCCCAGGTGATCAACACAAACTTGAGAAAAAGCTAAAATTTGCTCTCCTCAAGATAGTGGCCTATAGAGCCCCGCACATGACATGCAAAAAAAAAAGGTAAACAGTGCGCACGTTTAACTATTACATTCCCTCGATTTATAAATAGTACCCGAGTATTACTATTTTGTTCCCTCGATGTATAAATTGTGCGCACGATTTAGCAAATTGAGGGAACGAATTAGTAAAACTCAGGCACTATTTATAAATCGAGGAAACATAATAGTAATACTCAGGCACTATTTATAAATCGTGGGAACATAATAGTAATACTCAGGCACTATTTAAATCGAGGGAACATAATAGTAATACTCAGGCACTATTTAAATCGAAATAGTAATACTCAGGCACTATTTAAATCGAGGGAACATAAGAGTAATACTCAGGCACTATTTAAATCGAGGGAACATAATAGTAATACTCAGGCACTATTTAAATCGAAATAGTAATACTCAGGCACTATTTAAATCGAAATAGTGATACTCAGGCACTATTTAAATCGAGGGAACATAAGAGTAATACTCAGGCACTATTTAAATCGAGGGAACATAATAGTAATACTCAGGCACTATTTAAATCGAGGGAACATAATAGTAATACTCAGGCACTATTTAAATCGAAATAGTAATACTCAGGCACTATTTAAATCGAGGGAACATAAGAGTAATACTCAGGCACTATTTAAATCGAGGGAACATAATAGTAATACTCAGGCACTATTTAAATCGAGGGAACATAATAGTAATACTCAGGCACTATTTAAATCGAAATAGTAATACTCAGGCACTATTTAAATCGAGGGAACATAATAGTAATACTCAGGCACTATTTAAATCGAGGGAACATAATAGTAATACTCAGGCACTATTTAAATCGAGGGAACATAATAGTAATACTCAGGCACTATTTAAATCGAGGGAACATAATAGTAATACTCAGGCACTATTTAAATCGAGGGAACATAATAGTAATACTCAGGCACTATTTAAATCGAAATAGTAATACTCAGGCACTATTTAAATCGAGGGAACATAATAGTAATACTCAGGCACTATTTAAATCGAGGGAACATAATAGTAATACTCAGGCACTATTTAAATCGAAATAGTAATACTCAGGCACTATTTAAATCGAAATAGTAATACTCAGGCACTATTTAAATCGAAATAGTAATACTCAGGCACTATTTAAATCGAAATAGTAATACTCAGGCACTATTTAAATCGAGGGAACATAATAGTAATACTCAGGCACTATTTAAATCGAGGGAACATAATAGTAATACTCAGGCACTATTTAAATCGAAATAGTAATACTCAGGCACTATTTAAATCGAGGGAACATAATAGTAATACTCAGGCACTATTTAAATCGAAATAGTAATACTCAGGCACTATTTAAATCGAGGGAACATAATAGTAATACTCAGGCACTATTTAAATCGAGGGAACATAATAGTGATACTCAGGCACTATTTAAATCGAGGGAACATAATAGTGTAACGGATTCACAGAGGCAGGATTCAATTGCAAGTAACTCAGTTTATTGACAGAAGTGTCACAGAAGCCAAAACTCAGAACACAGAAGAAGTCCGGATAAGACGGAGCAGTGAGAGAGACTCTGTTGGCGACACGGGCAGGCTGTGAGCAGCAGTGACTCGGGAGCGCGGTTGAGGTAATCCGGGAAGGGATCCAGCGTTTCACGGAAGGGGGAAACGACAACCAACACGGAGACACAAGGGGAACATCCAACAACGCTCTGACAAAGACAAGAGAGAAACAGAGAGACTAAATAGGGTGAAGCTGATGAGTTGCAGCTGGTGCAGGTGATCAGCCACAGGTGCGTGATGAGCCAATCCCAGGCTCCGCCCTCACCTACATTCAACACGCACCCAAGAGTGAGACAGGGAATCCATGAACCGTGACAGTACCCCTCCCCCTAGGAGCGTCCCCTGACGCTCCCAGCCGACCTTACCTGTTGATTGTAATCATCAATAAGGGAGTGATCCAGAATGTCCCTAGCAGGAACCCAACTTCTCTCCTCCGGACCGTAACCTTCCCAGTCCACCAAGTACTGGAAACCGCGTCCCCTCCGTCTAGAATCCAGAATGCGATTAACCGAATAAGTTGGTTCCCCATCTACGAGTCGCGGCGGTGGGGGAACCGGGACTGGCGGATTAAGGTGGGAGTGAAAAACAGGTTTGATTTTGGATACATGGAAGGCGGGATGAATCCTCCTGTACGCCGGAGGGAGTTTGAGGCGGACTGTCACCGGACTAATGATCTTGGTGACAGTGAACGGGCCGATAAATTTGGGAGCAAGTTTATTAGATACGGAGCGGAGAGGAATGTTCTTGGTAGAAAGCCACACTTTTTGACCGACGACGTAAACGGGAGGCTTAGACCGGTGGCGATCGGCTTTAGCCTTGGTGCGCGCTCCCACCTGGAGCAGAGTCTCACGGGCTCTGGTCCATGTGCGATGACACCTCTGGATAAAGGCGTGAACAGAGGGGACCGCGACCTCGGAATCCAGACTAGGAAAAATAGGTGGCTGGTAACCTACACTACACTCAAATGGCGAAAGGCCCGTAGATGACACTGGTAACGAGTTATGAGCGTACTCAACCATAGAGAGTTGCTGGCTCCAGGATGAAGGATTCTTGGATACCAAACATCGCAACACTCTCTCCAGATCCTGATTGGCTCTCTCGGTCTGACCGTTGCTTTGGGGGTGATAACCCGAAGACAGACTAACCGTGGCTCCTAGTAATTTACAAAACTCCTGCCAAAATTTGGACACAAATTGGGAACCTCTGTCGGAGACCACGTCCATCGGGAGGCCATGTAACCGAAAGACGTGATCTACTACAGATACCGCTGTCTCCTTGGCTGAGGGTAATTTGGGCAAGGGAATGAAATGTGCTGCCTTCGAGAATCGGTCCACGACGGTCAAAACGACCGTCTTGCCCTGGGAGGGCGGGAGGGCGGTAACAAAATCTAGAGCGATGTGGGACCAGGGTCTCGAAGGAACAGACAGCGGCTGAAGTAACCCCTGGGGAGGTTGGTTAGATGTCTTACCAACCGCACAGACCGAGCAAGCCAAAACAAAACTGCGAACGTCGCGAGCCATAAGTGGCCACCAAAATCGTTGCTTTATTAAACTGCAAGTGCGGTTTACCCCTGGATGACAGGCAATGTTGGAGCAGTGACCCCATTTGAGGACCTCGGATCTTAACCCCTCCGGAACGAACAAACAACTCGGTGGGCCGCCGGGCGGGGGCGTTACCCCTTCTAAGGCCACTTTGACCTTCGATTCGATCTCCCATGTGAGTGTAGAGATAACTATCTTCTCTGGCAAAATACACTCGGGAGTAACCGGGCGTTCGGAAGCATCAAAAATACGAGATAAAGAGTCGGGTTTGATGTTTTTAGACCCGGGGCGGTACGAGAGAACAAAGTCAAAACGTCCGAAAAAAAGTGCCCACAGAGCCTGCCTGGAGTTGAGTCTTTTAGCAGATCTAATATATTCAAGGTTCTTATGATCCGTCCATACAATAAAAGGTACCCCCGACCCTTCAAGCCAATGACGCCACTCCTCCAACGCTAACTTGACGGCCAACAACTCTCTGTTACCAATGTCATAATTGCGTTCGGCAGGAGAAAGACGATGGGAGAAAAACGCGCACGGGTGCATCTTGTCATCTGAGGGAGAGCGCTGTGAAAGAACCGCTCCTACCCCCACCTCTGACGCGTCGACCTCTACCACGAACTGACGTGTGGGATCAGGGGCGACTAAGATGGGAGCCGAAACAAAGCGGCTTTTCAGTTTGGCGAATACAGCCTCGGCTGTATCGGACCACCTGAACGTCATTCGGGGAGAGGTCAAGGCAGTCAGAGGTGCGGCTAGTTGGCTGAAATTGCGAATAAAACGCCGATAGAAATTGGCGAACCCCAGAAACCTCTGTAGGGCCTTACGGGAATCTGGACTTGGCCAATCCATCACAGCCTTAACCTTGTCGGGATCCATGCGCATTCCCTCCGATGACACGATGTACCCTAAAAAAGGAACAGACTGTGCATGAAAAGCGCATTTCTCCGCCTTGACAAAAAGCCCATTCTCTAGCAACCTCTGAAGCACTCGTCTGACGTGTCGAACATGTTCCTGGAGAGACGAAGAAAAAATCAAAATGTCATCCAGGTAGACATATATGAATTGGTCGACCATGTCTCTCAACACATCATTGACGAGTGCCTGGAAAACCGCTGGGGAGTTGGAAAGGCCGAAAGGCATGACCAAGTATTCAAAATGCCCCCTGGGGGTGTTAAATGCGGTTTTCCATTCATCCCCCTCCCTGATGCGAACCAAATGATAAGCGTTACGTAAGTCCAACTTCGTGAAGACGGATGCTCCCTGTAACCTCTCGAAAGCTGAAGACATCAACGGCAAAGGATAGGTATTCTTTACCGTGATGTTATTCAGCCCTCGGTAATCAATGCAAGGTCGCAGAGAACCATCCTTCTTCCCCACGAAGAAGAACCCCGCCCCCGCTGGAGAAGAGGAAGGGCGGATGAATTTGGAGGCTAGAGAATCAGAAATATATTTCTCCATGGCCTCCCTCTCTGGAATAGAAAGAGAGTATAGTTTGCCCTTAGGCGGAGACTTACCTGGGAGTAAATCTATAGCACAGTCATAGGGACGATGCGGAGGGAGAGAAGCAGCTCGGGACTTACTGAACACTTCCTTCAGGTCGAGGTACTCCGGAGGCACGTTAGACAGATTCACCGTCTCACTCTGAAAAACAGAACGAGAAACAGACGAACAAGCAGACACCAAACAAGACTCATAACATCTATCACTCCACGCAGACACAGAGTTTTGTCCCCAGTCAACCCTTGGATTGTGTAACTCCAGCCAAGGGTGACCGAGGACAACGGGAGCCAAAGGGGAGTCCAGGATGAAAAATGAAATGCGTTCTGTGTGGTTGCCGGAAGTGATCAGTGTAAGTGGTTCAGTGGTGAATGAAATGTCAGGGAGAACTTGTCCGTTGAGTGCGTTGACAGAAATGGTGTTCTTGAGTGCAATGGTGGGTATGTTAAGTTTGTGAGCAAGGGCAGAGTCAATGAAGTTACCTTCCGCTCCCGAGTCGAGGAGGGCGAGGCTGGAATAATCCTGAGCTGCCCACAGCAATCTCACCGGGAGGAGAGTGGAGGATGAGGTCTTTTCCACGGAGATCCCGCCCGACAGTAGCCTTCCTTTTACCGCCGGGCGTGGTCTTTTACCGGGCAGGAGTCTAGCAGGTGTCCGTTCCCGCCGCAGTACAGGCAAAGACCACGGGATCTCCGTCTCGCCTTCTCCTCCCGGGAGAGCCGAGCTCGACCCACCTGCAGGGGCTCCGGGTCGAAGGTGTAGCTGACCGCATCCGTAGCGCTGGCCTGAGGGCATTCGACACTCCCATGCTGAGGCTCCATCCTGGACCTCAGCCGACTCAGACGAGCGTCCACCCTCAAAGCAAGGTCAATGAGACCGTCAATCTTCTCCGGAAGGTCGATGGCGAATATCTCCTTCTGGATGCGGTCAGCCAGCCCATGCAGGAACATGTCCCACTGTGCCTCCTCGTTCCACTTGCACTCGGCGGCCAGGGTGCGGAACTCGATGGAATAATCCGAGACCGAGCGGTTACCTTGGCGGAGCTCTGCGAGTTGACGTGCCGCTTCTCTTCCGGTCACCGCTCGGTCAAACACCCTTCTCATCTCTGCCGCCAGCGTCTGGAACGAGGAGCAGCAAGGATGTTGGTTCTCCCACACCGCCGTTCCCCAAAGTGCGGCTCGTCCGGAGAGCAGGGTGAGGACGAATGCCACCTTAGATCTTTCCGTGTTGAAAGTCTGCGGTTGAAGAGCGAAAAACAAGGAACACTTGGTAAGGAAGGCTCTGCAATAATTGCTCTCACCGGCATAACTCTCGGGGGTAGGCAGACGTGGTTCCGGTTGCCGCGATGCAGATGGTGTGTGGGGAATCGGCGGTGGGTCGGGCACAGTGGGACCGACGAGTTGTTGCATCTGTTGGGTCAGCTCGGCCACCCGTGCCACCAAGGTGTGTACTGCCTGTCCTGTGGCAGTTAAGTTCGCCTCCTGCTGGTCCAGTCTCTCGTTGCTGCTGGTCAGTAGGGCGTTGATACTCGCTGAATCCATGGTTGGTCAGAGCGTTCTGTAACGGATTCACAGAGGCAGGATTCAATTGCAAGTAACTCAGTTTATTGACAGAAGTGTCACAGAAGCCAAAACTCAGAACACAGAAGAAGTCCGGATAAGACGGAGCAGTGAGAGAGACTCTGTTGGCGACACGGGCAGGCTGTGAGCAGCAGTGACTCGGGAGCGCGGTTGAGGTAATCCGGGAAGGGATCCAGCGTTTCACGGAAGGGGGAAACGACAACCAACACGGAGACACAAGGGGAACATCCAACAACGCTCTGACAAAGACAAGAGAGAAACAGAGAGACTAAATAGGGTGAAGCTGATGAGTTGCAGCTGGTGCAGGTGATCAGCCACAGGTGCGTGATGAGCCAATCCCAGGCTCCGCCCTCACCTACATTCAACACGCACCCAAGAGTGAGACAGGGAATCCATGAACCGTGACAAATAGTGATACTCAGGCACTATTTAAATCGAGGGAACATAATAGTAATACTCAGGCACTATTTAAATCGAGGGAACATAATAGTAATACTCAGGCACTATTTAAATCGAGGGAACATAATAGTAATACTCAGGCACTATTTAAATCGAGGGAACATAATAGTAATACTCAGGCACTATTTAAATCGAAATAGTAATACTCAGGCACTATTTAAATCGAAATAGTAATACTCAGGCACTATTTAAATCGAAATAGTAATACTCAGGCACTATTTAAATCGAGGGAACATAATAGTAATACTCAGGCACTATTTAAATCGAGGGAACATAATAGTAATACTCAGGCACTATTTAAATCGAAATAGTAATACTCAGGCACTATTTAAATCGAGGGAACATAATAGTAATACTCAGGCACTATTTAAATCGAGGGAACATAATAGTAATACTCAGGCACTATTTAAATCGAAATAGTAATACTCAGGCACTATTTAAATCGAGGGAACATAATAGTAATACTCAGGCACTATTTAAATCGAGGGAACATAATAGTGATACTCAGGCACTATTTAAATCGAGGGAACATAATAGTGATACTCAGGCACTATTTAAATCGAGGGAACATAATAGTGATACTCAGGCACTATTTAAATCGAGGGAACATAATAGTAATACTCAGGCACTATTTAAATCGAAATAGTAATACTCAGGCACTATTTAAATCGAGGGAACATAATAGTAATACTCAGGCACTATTTAAATCGAGGGAACATAATAGTAATACTCAGGCACTATTTAAATCGAAATAGTAATACTCAGGCACTATTTAAATCGAGGGAACATAATAGTAATACTCAGGCACTATTTAAATCGAGGGAACATAATAGTAATACTCAGGCACTATTTAAATCGAGGGAACATAATAGTAATACTCAGGCACTATTTAAATCGAGGGAACATAATAGTAATACTCAGGCACTATTTAAATCGAAATAGTAATACTCAGGCACTATTTAAATCGAGGGAACATAATAGTAATACTCAGGCACTATTTAAATCGAGGGAACATAATAGTAATACTCAGGCACTATTTAAATCGAGGGAACATAATAGTAATACTCAGGCACTATTTAAATCGAAATAGTAATACTCAGGCACTATTTAAATCGAAATAGTAATACTCAGGCACTATTTAAATCGAAATAGTAATACTCAGGCACTATTTAAATCGAAATAGTAATACTCAGGCACTATTTAAATCGAGGGAACATAATAGTAATACTCAGGCACAATTTAAATCGAGGGAACATAATAGTAATACTCAGGCACTATTTAAATCGAAATAGTAATACTCAGGCACTATTTAAATCGAGGGAACATAATAGTAATACTCAGGCACTATTTAAATCGAGGGAACATAATAGTGATACTCAGGCACTATTTAAATCGAGGGAACATAATAGTGATACTCAGGCACTATTTAAATCGAGGGAACATAATAGTAATACTCAGGTACTATTTAAATCGAGGGAACATAATAGTAATACTCAGGTAATATTTAAATCGAGGGAACATAATAGTAATACTCAGGTACTATTTAAATCGAGGGAACATAATAGTAATACTCAGGTACTATTTAAATCGAGGGAACATAATAGTAATACTCAGGCACTATTTAAATCGAGGGAACATAATAGTAATACTCAGGCACTATTTAAATTGAGGCAACGAACTAGTAATACTCAGGCACTATTTAAATCGAGGGAACATAATAGTAATACTCAGGTACTATTTAAATCGAGGGAACATAATAGTAATACTCAGGATCTATTTAAATCGAGGGAACATAATAGTAATACTCAGGCACTATTTAAATCGAGGGAACATAATAGTAATACTCAGGCACTATTTAAATCGAGGGAACATAATAGTAATACTCAGGTACTATTTAAATCGAGGGAACGAAATAGTAATACTCAGGTACTATTTAAATCGAGGGAACATAATAGTAATACTCAGGCACTATTTAAATCGAGGGAACATAATAGTAATACTCAGGATCTATTTAAATCGAGGGAACATAATAGTAATACTCAGGCACTATTTAAATCGAGGGAACATAATAGTAATACTCAGGCACTATTTAAATCGAGGGAACATAATAGTAATACTCAGGTACTATTTAAATCGAGGGAACGAAATAGTAATACTCAGGTACTATTTAAATCGAGGGAACATAATAGTAATACTCAGGCACTATTTAAATCGAGGGAACATAATAGTAATACTCAGGCACTATTTAAATTGAGGCAACGAACTAGTAAAAATTGGGCACCATTTATAAATCGAGGGAACAAAATAGTAAAACTCAGGCACTATTTAAATCGAGGGAACATAATAGTAATACTCAGGCACTATTTAAATCGAGGGAACGAAATAGTAAATAGTGTGCATGATTTATAAATTGAGGGAACAAATTAGTAAAAATTGGGCACTATTTATAAATCGAGGGAATGAAATAGTAATACTCAGGCACTATTTATAAATCAAGGGAACGAAATAGTAATACTCGGGCACGATTTATAAATCGAGGGAACGAAATAGTAAAAATTGGGCACTATTTATAAATCAAGGGAATGAATTAGTAAAACTCGGGCACTGTTTATAAATCAAGGGAATGAAATAGTAAAACTCGGGCACTGTTTATAAATCAAGGGAATGAAATAGTAAAACGTGTGCACGATTTTTACTCCATTTATTTCAGCGCAAAAATCAGGGTAAGGCAAAAAATGTATGACCTTATCTTTGTGACTATTCAATAAACCATGACATCAAATCATTTAATTAATAAAATCTTTCACATTAAAGAATGTTCGAACATCAACACCAATGACACTTTTAAACGTAGGAAAACATGGGGAAAGGTAGGACATTTTTCTTTAAATATGATTTACTCATAACTATTTTTCATATGGTCAATAATATAGCAGGAAATTCAGCTGTGTTTTATATGTCTTTTGTAATATTTGACTGAATTGTGGCAGTTGTTTTTGAAACTCTATCCACTAGTTTTTATTAGTCAGACCAGATGTGCATGACTGAAATATGCTGGGAAGATTATCTTACCTCAGATCTTCAGTATGAGGAAACATCATGAAATACCCATCAATCATTCTTGGTATAACCAACACGCTGTTTGGTTATTTAAGATAAAAACCTTCATGCATTATAAAAGATAGGCTATATCTGTCTTCATCACCTTCTTTCTTGATAATCTTCAAATAGGAAATATCTGGGCTGCTTTTCCCTAAAGCATTGTAGGCCTAACCCGTATTGCCACCTATGGGCAAAGTGTTTGGCATACAAAGAGAGCAATTATTTGGCAACTCTTTGAGTCTGTTCTAAGACAAAGATGATGTTTAAACCAGCTTAAAATGATCTTACGTTTATTTCAGGTTAGGGTTGTGATTTAATTCAATTAAACAAATAAATGTGAGGAAAACAGACACTTCTTATCTGATCTTCTCATGACTGATTCTGGTTAATCCACTTGATATGTGCAAAGAAGTTTCTCAAGCATTTAAACAATGAGAAGCATGAACTCGATTGTTATCAAATGTGACTTCTCGGCATAAACTAACTTCCTCCTAATAAATGCACACATATATTTTATTTAAAATGTATCATAACTCATAAGCTTCAGATTTTCCAATTGCATATTAAAAAGATTAGGATAACATTAATAATGCAGAAGGATAGTTGGAAACAGTATCCGAGGCCCTGATTGAATGGGGGGAAATGAAACACAAAATGGCAGCTGGAGAAAAGGTTTACTTGATATTTCACATATTTTATAGAAACATATATGAGCCTTATGCAATTTATGTAGCTAGATTATGCTTGGTCAGTACTTTAACACATGATTACCACGATTAAAGGCAGGCAGTTTTTGTAAACTCACATTAGCAAAATAACATAAATGTTAAATCTTTTGATCTTATATGACTTCTAGTTAATATAAGACAAAAGTGACATTCTGACCTCGCACCACTTCATGAATTAATCACACTGAAGCGAGCAGAAGTTAAATGATATCCACACAATATTAAATATTACGCAACACAGCTCAAGTGATTGAGTTAACCTAAAAACAAAACAAAAACATAAAAAAAAATTGAACGTATTTTTTTTTTATTGTGACAAGAATTAGTTGTAATCATAGTTAAAGGGTTTAAAAACATAAATAAATATATATATATATATATATATATATATATATATATATATATATATATATATATATATATATATATATATATATATATATATATATATATATATATATATATATAAAGCATTCAAAAAATGACTAGACAAAATCTGTTTGATCTGTAAAGTGTCAGCTTCTTGTTTGACAGCCAGAAGTTTTCCATGTCAGATCCTTAGGTCAACAATTTTCTTTTCTTCACAGTTATCTTGATGGTCCCATTAATATTTGCTTGAAAGTGCTTTGCCAGCTGAAATGAAAATTGACAACGTTATAGTTATGTGGGGAACAGCACATCCCAGGCCCCAGTTTTATGGCAGGGCCCCTGTCTTACGGCATCAGTGGAGAAACCTTTGCCCTTTGACACATTTCAATTGGATTTTGGTGGTGTCATTTGTGGCTGGTATAAATCAGACGAAGGAGAATTCAGAATCAAAGTCTTAAATAAATCCATTAAAGAGAAACAAGAGAAAAGGAAAAACATCCACTAACACCAACCACACCAGACAAAGAACAGCACAACGTGTCTAAATACACAGAGGAACTAATGAGATAATTATTGGCAACAAGTGAATGAAACACATCAAAGGAACAAACCGAGACGTTTTTCCACTAGGAAACTGGAAGTGGAGATTGGGAAAAACAGTTCATGGGGAGATTTTTAGAAACTCTGGTTGTAGTGTTGTCGTGTGGAGATTTTGGCTTGTTACATCAGAACCAGAACAGATAATAACCTTTTTTTCCAGGCTTCTGATTGGCCAACATGGCTCAACTGTTAGGGTTATATTTCAACCTGTTGGTTTGGCATGCTCTTGACAGCGTTTCGTATTGTTTTTGTGTTTCCATGTGGACGCGATTATTTTTTTTTTAACTGAGGAGGAAATATCCTGTTTGTTAAAATACCCGGGTACGTGTGGACTAGGCCTGAAACACACTGGGTCAACATGACAAAACTGAAGATAAACCTGACAGATGGACTAATACAAACAAATGTCCAAACACCATCAGATAAGAATGCTAGGACAACTCACAGTACACTTCAAGAGCAGAAAGGACAGGACTTTGGTTCTCACAGGCAGTTTCTGCCCTGCACCCAACCTGAGATCAATCCCTAAGGTTAAGCAAACTATTCAAGCCATTCTTTAGGACTTTTTGGAAGCAAGAGAAGTGGCTGAAACAAAGGGAGGCCACAAAATATGATCCATCCAATCCATTCATAACTATGTTTGGAAAACATCAAACTGATGTAAACCACACCATTTCATAATAAAGAAATTAGTATTCTATTCAGCTATTTGTAGTGCAATCTTTTACAAACATTCAGCTGTTAATGTACAAATGAATGCATGCATGACAGTTTACTCTATTCACATCTAGTTTGGACGCTTTTTTGTACGAACATTGCCAAATTAAATCTAGTTGTGGTTTGGAAAATAAGAAAAAGCATTGACAGAACTTTAAAGACACTGTTCTCTAGGTGTGCTTTAGATCTCCCAACACTGTTCCTGGAGGCACACCAGCACTACACATTTCCCAACTCTTCCTACTCAAACACACCTGATTTTTGACCATTCTTCTAGAAGCTCATTTGTGAGGTCAGGCACTGATGTTGGACGAGAAGGCCTGGCTCTGTCTCCGCTCTAAATCACCCCAAAGCTGTTCTATCGGGTTGAGCTCAGGACTCTGTGCAGGCCAGTCAAGTTCCTCCACACCAAACTCCTCATCCATGTCTTTATGGAGCGACTCTTTGTGCACTGGAGTGCAGTCATGTTGGAACAGGAAGTGGCCGTCCGCAAATTGTTCCCACAAAGAGAGGAGGATGAAATTGTCCAAAATGTCTTGGTATGCTGAAGCATTAAGAGTTCCTTTCACTGGAACTAAGGGGCCAATCCCAACCTATGAAAAACAACCCCACACCATAATTTCCCTCCACCAAACTTTACACTCAGCACAATGCAGTTAGAAAAGTACCATTCTCCTGGCAACCGCCAAACCCAGACTAGTCCATGGGATTGTCAGACTGAAGCGTGATTGGTCGCTGAGTCGTCTCACTGCTCTAGAGTCCAGTGGCAGCTGCTTTACTCCACTGCATCCCACGCTTTGCATTGCTCTTGGTGATGTAAGGCTTGGATGAGCTGCTCGACCATGGAAACCCATTCCATGAAGCTCTCTACACTGTTCTGGAGCTCATCTGAAGGCCACAGAAGTTTGGAGGTCTGGAGCTATTGACTCTGCAGAAAGTTGGGGACTTTTGCACACTGTGACCCTCAGCATGCGCTGACCCCACTCTGTGAATTTACGTGGTAGGAATGGACTTATTGCACAGGTGGCAACCTATCACGGTACCACACTTGAGTTCACTGAGCTCCTGAGAGCGACCGATTCTTTCACTAATGTGTGTGGAAGCGTCTGCAGGCCGAGAGCTTGATTTATACACCTGTGGCCATGAAGTGATTGAATACCTGAATATAGTGATTTGGAGGGATGTCCCAATACTTTTGGCAAAATGTTGTACTTTATATTCAAACTATCTTAACAATGTAATTTTACCTCATGTTCGACATGCCGGTGAGTTGCAGAACTGGTGCAAACATATCCACATGATTATAATAAGTAATAAGACTGAAGCTAAGCAGGGCTGAGGCTGGTCAGAACCAGGTTTGCTTTCTTATCTGCTCTCTTACCTCTCTCATTTTTCGCTATTTGTATTGTTATTGAGAAGAAAACTTGCAGCACATATGCACATCGCTAAACATTGCTCTCAGCAGCGTGGACGACGTCTAAGGTTGCAAACGTATTTCCAATTTTTGACTAAGACCTTTGCTATGACTATATTGGGGCATTGAATCACATTCAATATCTTGTAAATTATGTGTGCATGAGAACGCGCATGAGTAATAAGTTGCTGGCTGCAGTTCATTTAAAGGCGACCGGTGTCGCTAATAACAAGGTTTACCTATTTAGGCAGTATTTGGTAGCCATAATTATTACTCAGACTTAATAGTAAGTCCAACTATGATTGGTCTATACTCTAGAACAGGGGTTTTCAAACTTCATGATGCCAACAACCCCCAAATATGAGGAACCTTTATGGAGGACCCACTTCCTATTATACATCTATATATTTGTATGTATAAAAAACCTTTTAAACTGTTGGATAAATAGTAGGTGTGACATTATAAATACACCATATTGTAAAACTTAAAGTTTTACTTACATTTTCCAAACTTAAATTTGCTCTACTTTATATTGTATGTATTAACCTGAAGAAAAACATCTTCAATGAAAATGTACTTGTTTAAGCAACTTTCATAATGTAGGTCTATGTAAGCGGCTTACGTACTGTGTTAAGAACCCCAGTGAGCAAGATAAAGGCGACTATAGTGAGAAAAACTCGCTAAAAAAAAGATACGAAGCAAACATATAAAAATCTTAAAAGTATGTATACAGCAAGCAAGGAGATAAACAATTAGAAATTTTCTAAGGACCCCTTAGAACTTTCTAGAGAAACCCAGGGTGTCCCTGGACCCCAGTTCTGGAATGCACTTATTCAGAGCATTTCATCTTGTTCGCAAAAATCCAGCAAGTGTTGATTGATAATATTTAAGCATATAGTCCTTTTGCTGTCATGAAATTTAAAGATGTAAAAAGGAACAAACAGACACATTTTAGACTTCAGGTTATTCTACTCTCAGCCTACTTTTTCTCAAATGTCAACAGTTCTTTTTTTAACTCAAAAGTTCAACAGTAAGTTAAATTCTTAAAATTAGACAAAATAGTTAAATGTCCCGTTCTTCGCGATTCAATCTTTCAAACTTTAGTTAGTGTGTAATGTTGCTGTTGGAGCATAAATAATACCTGTAAAATTCTAAAGCTCAAAGTTCAATGCCAAGCGAGATATTTTATTTAACAGAAGTTCCCTTTCACAGCCTACAGCGAACGGCCGGTTTGGACAACACCCCTGCACTTCCTGCTATAATGAGGTCACTAGAACCATTTGTTGACTAACGCTCCGCCCACAAGGACACGCAAAATAGGGGGCGTGGTCTTGTTGCTCTCCCACGTGGAGAAGAGCCACATTCAGTGCTTGCATATCCCCGTTATGGTAAGAGGCGGGACCTTTCCGGGCAAAGTGCGCTAAGCTGCTGTCCAATCACAACATGGCAAACACTGGCCCAATCAGAACTCGTTACGTATTTCTGAAGGAGGGACTTCATAGAACAAGGAAATCATCAGGCCGTTTATAGGACAGAGGAAACAGCGCTGTACAGATAAGTAAATTGTGTGAAAAATACTGTGTTTTTTTACATGCGAAACATGAACTCATGTTATATTGCACACTGTAAACATAATCAAAGCTTCGAAAACACGCGAAGGGACCTTTAAAGACAAAATATTAGCTTACCGTTTCAATATATGTGATGATCTCATCATTGCTCAGTTCAACAAAGGATCTCATTTTGAAAGTTCCAAAAGCAAATGCTGTCATATCTATAAAATTCAAATTCACATAAGATTCATATCAGCATAGGGCAATCAAATGTTAATAAGAAAATCAGTGTAGTGAGTAATGAGTAAAAATTGCTTGAAGAGATCAGATAAACTTAGCTTACTTCGGGGGAGAACATCTGTAGTTGAAGATGTAGTCTGACTTGCTGGTTGTTGAAGTGTAGATGCAAGTTGAGTTGTTGACGTTAGTTCAACTGTTGTTGTTGTTGTTGATTGAGTGGTGGATGTTAGCACAGATGATAAAGGAGTTAGTGCAGTTGGTTTTTGAGTAGTTGATGCTGGTGCAGATGTTGTTGATTGAGTGGTAGATGTTAATTCAGATGATGTCAAAGCTGGTGCAGCTGATGTAGTTGTTTGAGTTGTAGATGTTGATGTAGATGTTGGGACAGTTGTTGCTGTTGGTGTTTGAGTTGTAGATGTAGAAGTTGGGACAGTTGTTGCTGTTGGTGTTTGAGTTGTAGATGTTGATGTAGATGTTGGGACAGTTGTGTCTGTTATTGTTTGAGTTGTAGATGTTGATGTAGATGTTAGGACAGTTGTGTCTGTTGGTGTTTGAGTTGTAGATGTTAATGTAGATGTTGGGACAGTAGTTGCTGTTGGTGTTTGAGTTGTAGATGTAGAAGTTGAGACAGTTGTTGCTGTTTGTGTTTGAGTTGTAGATGTTGATGTAGATGTTGGGACAGTTGTTGCTGTTTGAGTTGTAGATGTAGATGTAGATGTAGATGTTGGGACAGTTGTGTCTGTTGGTGTTTGAGTTGTAGATGTTAATGTAGATGTTGGGACAGTAGTTGCTGTTGGTGTTTGAGTTTGAGTTGTAGATGTTGATGTAGATGTTGGGACAGTTGTTTCTGTTGTTGTTTGAGTTGTAGATGTAGATGTAGATGTTGGGACAGTTGTTGCTGTTGTTGTTTGAGTTGTAGATGTTGATGTAGATGTTGGGACAGTTGTTTCTGTTGGTGTTTGAGTTGTAGATGTAGATGTAGATGTTGGGACAGTTGTTGCTGTTGGTGTTTGAGTTGTAGATGTTGATGTAGATGTTGGGACAGTTGTTGCTGTTGGTGTTTGAGTTGTAGATGTAGAAGTTGGGACAGTTGTTGCTGTTGGTGTTTGAGTTGTATATGTTGATGTAGATGTTGGGACAGTTGTGTCTGTTGGTGTTTGAGTTGTAGATGTTGATGTAGATGTTGGGACAGTTGTTGCTGTTGTTGTTTGAGTTGTAGATGTTGATGTAGATGTTGGGACAGTTGTTGCTGTTGTTGTTTGAGTTGTAGATGTTGATGTTGGGACAGTTGTGTCTGTTGGTGTTTGAGTTGTAGATGTTGATGTTGATGTTGGGACAGTTGTTGCTGTTGGTGTTTGAGTTGTATATGTTGATGTAGATGTTGGGACAGTTGTTGCTGTTGTTGTTTGAGTTGTAGATGTTGATGTTGGGACAGTTGTGTCTGTTGGTGTTTGAGTTGTAGATGTTGATGTAGATGTTAGGACAGTTGTGTCTGTTGGTGTTTGAGTTGTAGATGTTGATGTAGATGTAGATGTTGGGACAGTTGTTGCTGTTGTTGTTTGAGTTGTAGATGTAGATGTTGGGACAGTTGTTGCTGTTGGTGTTTGAGTTGTAGACGTTGATGTAGATGTTAGGACAGTTGTGTCTGTTGGTGTTTGAGTTGTAGATGTTGATGTAGATGTTACGACAGTTGTGTCTGTTGGTGTTTGAGTTGTAGATGTTGGGACAGTTGTGTCTGTTGGTGTTTGAGTTGTAGATGTTGATGTAGATGTTGGGACAGTTGTTGCTGTTGTTGTTTGAGTTGTAGATGTAGATGTTGGGACAGTTGTTGCTGTTGGTGTTTGTGTTGTAGATGTTGATGTAGATGTTGGGGCAGTTGTTACTGTTGTTGTTTGAGTTGTAGATGTTGATGTAGATGTTGGGACAGTTGTTGCAGTTGTTATTTGAGTTGTAGATGTAGAAGTTGGGACAGTTGTTGCTGTTTGTGTTTGAGTTGTAGATGTTGATGTAGATGTTGGGACAGTTGTTGCTGTTTGAGTTGTAGATGTTGATGTAGATGTTGGGACAGTTGTTGCTGTTGGTGTTTGAGTTGTAGATGTTGATGTAGATGTTGGGACATTTGTTTCTGTTGGTGTTTGAGTTGTAGATGTTGATGTAGATGTTAGGACAGTTGTTTCTGTTGTTGTTTGGGTTGTAGATGTAGATGTAGATGTTAGGACAGTTGTGTCTGTTGGTGTTTGAGTTGTAGATGTTGATGTAGATGTTGGGACAGTTGTTGCTGTTGGTGTTTGAGTTGTAGATGTTGATGTAGATGTTGGGACATTTGTTGCTGTTGGTGTTTGAGTTGTAGATGTAGATGTAGATGTAGATGTTGGGACAGTTGTTTCTGTTGGTGTTTGAGTTGTAGATGTTGATATAGATGTTGGGTCATTTGTTGCTGTTGGTGTTTGAGTTGTAGATGTTGATGTAGATGTTGGGACAGTTGTTTCTGTTGTTGTTTGAGTTGTAGATGTAGATGTAGATGTTGGGACAGTTGTGTCTGTTGGTGTTTGAGTTGTAGATGTAGATGTTAGGACAGTTGTTGCTGTTGGTGTTTGAGTTGTAGATGTTGATGTAGATGTTGGGACAGTAGTTGCTGTTGTTGTTTGAGTTATAGATGTAGATGTAGATGTTGGGACAGTAGTTGCTGTTTGTGCTTGAGTTGTAGATGTTGATGTAGATGTTGGGACATTTGTTGCTGTTGGTGTTTGAGTTGTAGATGTTGGGACAGTTGTTGCTGTTGGTGTTTGAGTTGTAGATATAGATGTTGGGACAGTTGTGTCTGTTGGTGTTTGAGTTGTAGATGTTGATGTAGATGTTGGGACAGTTGTTTCTGTTGTTGTTTGAGTTGTAGATGTAGATGTTGGGACAGTTGTGTCTGTTGGTGTTTGAGTTGTAGATGTAGATGTTGGGACAGTTGTGTCTGTTGGTGTTTGAGTTGTAGATGTAGATATTGGGAAAGTAGTTGCTGTTGTTGTTTGAGTTGTAGATGTTGGGACAGTTGTTGCTGTTGTTGATTGAATTGTAGATGTTGATGCAGTCGATGAAGATGTTGATGTAGTTGTTATTTGAGTTGTTTCAGTTGTAGTTGGTTCAGATGTAGATGCTGACATAGTTGATGTCTCAGTTAGTGCTGTAGTTATATTTTCAGTTGTAGTTGGTTCAGATGTAGATGCTGACATAGTTGATGTCTCCGTTAGCGCTGTAGTTATATTTTCAGTTGCAGCTGGTTCAGATGTAGATGCTGACATAGTTGATGTCTCCGTTAGCGCTGTAGTTATATTTTCAGTTGCAGTTGGTTCAGATGTAGATGCTGACATAGTTGATGTCTCCGTTAGCGCTGTAGTTATATTTTCAGTTGTAGTTGGTTCAGATGTAGATGCTGACAAAGTTGATGTCTCCGTTAGCGCTGTAGTTATATTTTCATTTGTAGTTGGTTCAGATGTAGATGCTGACATAGTTGATGTCTCAGTTAGCGCTGTAGTTATATTTTCAGTTGTAGTTGGTTCAGATGTAGATGCTGACATAGTTGATGTCTCAGTTAGCGCTGTAGTTATATTTTCAGTTGTAGTTGGTTCAGATGTAGATGCTGACATAGTTGATGTCTCAGTTAGGGCTGTAGTTGTAGTTTCAGTTGTAGTTGGTTCAGATGAAGATGCTGACATAGTTGATGTCTCTGTTAGTGCTGCAGTTGTAGTTTCAGGTGTAGTTGGTTCAGATGTAGTTTCTGGCATAGTTGATGTCTCCGTTAGTGCTGCAGTTGTAGTTTCAGTTGTAGTTGGTTCAGATGTAGGTGCTGACATAGTTGATGTCTCCGTTAGTGCTGTAGTTATATTTTCAGTTGTAGTGGGTTCGGATGTAGATGCTGACATAGTTGATGTCTCAGTTAGTGTTGTAGTTGTAGTTTCAGTTGTAGTTGGTTCAGATGTAGATGCTGACATGGTTGACGTCTCAGTTAGTGTTGTAGTTGTAGTTTCAGTTGTAGTTGAAGTTGGTTCAGATGTAGATGCTGACATAGTTGATGTCTCAGTTAGCGCTGTAGTTGTAGTTTCAATTGTAGTTGAAGTTGGTTCCGATGTAGATGCTGACATAGTTGATGTATCTGTTAGTGGTGTAATTGTAGTTTCAGGTGTAGTTGATTCAGATGTAGATGCTGACATAGTTGATGTCTCTGTTATTGGTGTAATTGTGGTTTCAGTTGTAGTTGATTCAGATGTAGATGCTGACATAGTTGATGTCTCTGTTAGTGGTGTAGTTGTAGTTTCAGATTTAGTTGGTTCAGATGTAGATGCTGACATAGTTGATGTCTCTGTTAGTGGTGTAATTGTAGTTTCAGGTGTAGTTGATTCAGATGTAGATGCTGACATAGTTGATGTCTCAGTTAGCGCTGCAGTTGTAGTTTCAGTTGTAGTTGTTTCAGATGTAGATGCTGACATAGTTGATGTCTCTGTTAGTGGTGTAATTGTAGTTTCAGGTGTAGTTGGTTCAGATGTATATTCTGACATAGTTGATGTATCTGTCAGTGGTGTAATTGTAGTTTCAGGTGTAGTTGGTTCAGATGTAGATGCTGACATAGTTGATGTCTCTGTTAGTGGTTTAGTTGTAGTTTCAGTTGTAGTTGGTTCAGATGTAAATGCTGACATAGTTGATGTCTCTGTTAGTGGTGTAATTGTAGTTTCAGTTGTAGTTGGTTCAGATGTAGATGCTGACATAGTTGATGTCTCTGTTAGTGGTGTAGTTGTAGTTTCAGTTGTAGTTGGTTCAGATGTAGATGCTGGCATAGTAGATGTTTCCATTAGTGTTGTAGTTGGTTCAGATGTATATTCTGACATAGTTGATGTCTCTGTTAGTGGTGTAGTTGTAGTTTCAGTTGTAGTTGGTTCAGATGTAGATGCTGACATAGTTGATGTCTCTGTTAGTGGTGTAATTGTAGTTTCAGTTGTAGTTGATTCAGATGTAGATGCTGACATAGTTGATGTCTCTGTTAGTGTTGTAGTTTCAGTTGTAGTTGGTTCAGATGTAGATGCTGACATGGTTGATGTCTCAGTTAGCGCTGTAGGTGTAGTTTCAGGTGTAGTTGGTTCAGATGTAGATGCTGACATAGTTGATGTCTCTGTTAGTGGTGTAATTGTAGTTTCAGTTGTAGTTGATTCAGATGTAGATGCTGACATAGTTGATGTCTCTGTTAGTGGTGTAATTGTAGTTTCAGGTGTAGTTGGTTCAGATGTAGATGCTGACATAGTTGATGTCTCTGTTAGTGGTGTAATTGTAGTTTCAGGTGTAGTTGTTTCAGATGTAGATGCTGACATAGTTGATGTCTCTGTTAGTGGTGTAATTGTAGTTTCAGTTGTAGTTGATTCAGATGTAGATGCTGACATAGTTGATGTCTCTGTTAGTGGTGTAATTGTAGTTTCAGGTGTAGTTGGTTCAGATGTAGATGCTGACATAGTTGATGTCTCTGTTAGTGGTGTAATTGTAGTTTCAGTTGTAGTTGATTCAGATGTAGATGCTGACATAGTTGATGTCTCTGTTAGTGGTGTAATTGTAGTTTCAGGTGTAGTTGGTTCAGATGTAGATGCTGACACAGTTGATGTCTCTGTTAGTGGTGTAATTGTAGTTTCAGGTGTAGTTGTTTCAGATGTAGATGCTGACATAGTTGATGTCTCTGTTAGTGGTGTAATTGTAGTTTCAGGTGTAGTTGTTTCAGATGTAGATGCTGACATAGTTGATGTCTCTGTTAGTGGTGTAATTGTAGTTTCAGTTGTAGTTGATTCAGATGTAGATGCTGACATAGTTGATGTCTCTGTTAGTGGTGTAATTGTAGTTTCAGGTGTAGTTGGTTCAGATGTAGATGCTGACATAGTTGATGTATCTGTTAGTGGTGTAATTGTAGTTTCAGTTGTAGTTGATTCAGATGTAGATGCTGACATAGTTGATGTCTCTGTTAGTGGTGTAATTGTAGTTTCAGGTGTAGTTGTTTCAGATGTAGATGCTGACATAGTTGATGTCTCTGTTAGTGGTGTAATTGTAGTTTCAGGTGTAGTTGTTTCAGATGTAGATGCTGACATAGTTGATGTCTCTGTTAGTGGTGTAATTGTAGTTTCAGTTGTAGTTGATTCAGATGTAGATGCTGACATAGTTGATGTCTCTGTTAGTGGTGTAATTGTAGTTTCAGTTGTAGTTGATTCAGATGTAGATGCTGACATAGTTGATGTCTCTGTTAGTGGTGTAATTGAAGTTTCAGGTGTAGTTGGTTCAGATGTAGATGCTGACATAGTTGATGTCTCTGTTAGTGGTGTAATTGTAGTTTCAGTTGTAGTTGATTCAGATGTAGATGCTGACATAGTTGATGTCTCTGTTAGTGGTGTAATTTTAGTTTCAGGTGTAGTTGGTTCAGATGTAGATGCTGACATAGTTGATGTCTCTGTTAGTGGTGTAATTGTAGTTTCAGGTGTTGTTGGTTCAGATGTAGTTGCTGACGTCGTTGTTGTTTCTGGTTCATTTGCAGTTGAAGTTTCAGTTGTAGTTGGATCAGATGTAGATCCTGACATAGTTGTTTCTGGTTCATTTGTAGTTACAGTTTCAGTAGTAGTTGGTGGTTGAGTGACAGATGCTGGTATAATTGATGTTTCTGTTGAATCCGTCATAAACTCTAGTGTACTATATGTTTCCAGATAAGTTGTTGATGTGACTTCAGTTGGTGTAGGTTCTGCCATTTGTGTTGGAGCAGATTCGTTTGTTGCTGTAGTTGAGTTCTCTGTTTGATTTGCAGATGTAGTTTCATCAGTTGTTGTTTGTGCAACTGGTAATGCAAAATAAAATAAAATAAAAAAACAAACAAAAAAATAAATAAAAATAAAATGGGAAAGTGGGGAAATAGCAGAAATGTTAGTCATTTGTATGTGACCCATAACTGAATTGCTGAACTCTGTTTAAACATGGTTTTAAATTAATTAAATGCATTGGTGATCACTCTAACCAACCACTAACAATTATTTTTTCTGTGTAATTAGGGCCTGATTAGATCTTCTTGGAATTGCTCTGTTTGTAATAATAATAATATGTTTTATTTATAAAGCACATTTTCCAAGCTCAAGGTCGCTGTACACAAAATATATATACACAAAATAGACATATATAGATATAGAATGTGGAACATACAAATATACAGAAGTAATATACAGAAACAAATCTAAGCAGAGGAGGACTGGAAATACTGTAAGTAAAGATATGCTTTTTAGTTGAGATTTGAAGGAGGATATAGTAACAGTGTTGCGCAGAGAGAGAGAGAGAGAGAGAGAGAGAGAGAGAGAGAGAGAGAGAGAGAGAGAGAGAGAGAGAGAGAGGAATTCCAGAGTTTCAGGGCCACAGCACTGAAGGATCTACCTGTATCTAAACAAGGTACAGTGAGTAGTCTAGAGACAGATGACCGGACAGTATGGGGAGGAGAATACCAGTGCATAAAATCAGATGAATAATGGGGAGCAAGTCCATGCAGACATATAAAAATTAACAGTAGAATTTTATATTGGATGCAGAGAGAAGAGTGGCAATGGAGCGGGGGTAAAAAGTAAATTTGCAAAGTCATCAGCATAACAATGATAGCTGAGACCATGACTGCGAATAATGTGACCTAAAGGTAGCAGATAAATATCAAACAGCAAGAACAGAGCCTTGAGGAACACCCTGAGAGAGAGAATATGGAGATTTGAAGTTCTGAATATTAAAGAAAAATTGTCTATCGGTGAGATACATTTTATAAACCAAGACAACGCATTAACCATAATGCCAATAACAGATAGACGAGAGATAAATATATGATGAGATATCATATCAAATGCTGCAGTTAAGTCAAGCATGATGATAATAGTAAGACAACCAGAATCAGCAGCTTGAAAACTCATGAAATGCATCACAACTAACAACAATTTCTTATTTATTTCAGGGTTTCAGAATTATTTGTGGCCAAATGGCTCGATAGAGCCATCTACAAAATTGAAATGAAGCGCCCGCTATGTTTCACTTATGTGTGTGAAATTTGGTACATATTCCAATACCTACAAAAAAGTCTCTTGGAGCAAAGTCCTAAACACAACAGGAAGTCAGACGATTTTTCTGCAGTTTTTGCCATGTTCAGACGCTGTACTTTAACAAACACCTCCTACAGTTTTAATCAGATGATCTTTCAATTTGGTGAGTGTAATCTTAAGGCCGTTGCAATGCTAAATTGCTAAGATCTTGAGTTTTTATTGAAGGGCGTGTCCATGGCAGCCTGACAAATTTAGATGATGAAGCAGGAAGTTGCTGTAACTCAATGTCCAATCTGTCCCAAACTTCACACGTTTGATAAGAGTTCTGTCCTGAAAACATGTCCATGCTCATATTCTGTGTGTGTGTGTGTGTGTGTGTAGGACACATATTTGGGAACAACCAATGGTTCACAATAAGAGAGTCAAAAAGCATATTGAATTATGAGCATATTGAACCATTGAAAGGCAATGTGGGAAGGGTTACTTCTTGAAGGCATGTTAAAATAAAAACGAGCAACTAAATTCCTTCACGAAGGACCCTCTGACACATGATAGTCATTTCAAGGAAGTAACTTTACTGCTTATAATCATGTGATCCTTGGTGGACAATAAGTACACTCAATAATTAATAACCATGCTTTTCCATACAAAGAATGCATTGACCTGGGGTCATCAACCCATGATGAATCTTGAGCTGCCATGTTTGAATGAGTACAAGCATTAGTGAGATTGGAAAACAAGGGCCTCCAACCTAATTTTTTACCTTACAAAGAGTAACTACAAAACACTACAAAAATGGATGATTTTCACACACGTGTGTCTTTATATAGTATGTACATATATTCTACTATGAGTTTCATCCACACAAATTGAAGAACCCAGAAATATTAATATATTATTAGTTTTCTTTAAGTGCTAATTTCAAAGAAAATTGTTAGATTAATCATAAGTAAATATTTTAATAAATTCACAGGCCCAATTTAAAGTAATTTTACAACAAGATAGCTTTAACGCATAATCATAATTAAAAAAAAATATTATTAAAAATAATAAATACAATTGAGTGACATTGACCATTTTTAGACACATTTGTTGATTATAAAGGGAGTGGTTAAGTATAGTTTTTTTCTGTTTAAAGTGTCATTTTTATGCTAAATTCCTGAAAAAACACAGTTTCTTATACTATCAATTCAGTTTCAGTTATTGAGGGCTTTTTGTTTTTGACACTAATGCAATCAAAATAACTTGCAAGTTACAAGTTTTGTTTGTATTCACAGGAAGTATGTTTGCTTTGTCTTTTCTTGGCTGTTGGTTGTGGAATGTAACGTGCAATTATTTAGGCATTTAACATTTACAGAACTGTTGAGCAAGAACTGGGTTGTTATAATACAGATGAACCGATATAAGCAGTTCGCAACTTTTCCAAAGAGAAGTTTCAGAAATGACTTCACTCAAACAACTGAAGCAATGATTTGATAGGACCTCATGGTTCTGTTTGCCTTACTTATGACTTGATATATGAAGATGGTGAAGGAAAAGCATTTTAACATGCAATAAATTATCCCGTTGCAAGAGTAGATTGTCCAACGAAAAATTAACAGACAACATATTTTAGGAAAAAAATATTTCTTAAGTGTTGCGAATGTTGTATTAAATATTTGAATGCATTGATGTACCAAACATTTACCAAATAAATGATTGTTACTGTTGAATTTTTCGTTTAAAAAACTACTTAAACTCATCTGATTTCAGATTAACAGATTCACTCTAACAGATCAATGCTGCATTTGTGACATCTGCACCATTAAAGTTTAATACTCTCTTATTGCATGAATTATATTCATGGCTTTCTTTGAATTCCTTTCTATTATACATGTTCCTGCGATGCTCTGTATTAATGCTCTGATATAAATAGTATGTTATAAAATACATCAATACTGATTAGTGTCATTTTTTTATTCATTACATAGATGATTTCAGCTATTCTTGTTACCCAAGACTGTAAGAAATTCTGCAGTCTTTATATTCCTTAACATAACTGTGGTTTGAACAATCACTCTTAATCACACTAATCACACTACTTAAATAAGCTTATCATGTCATATATTGCAATCACTTACATGTTTTAGTCATGATCATATTTCCATTTACATAACATACTGTATAATCACAGATTTAGATTTAAATCTCACCTGTTGGTATTGATCTGTCAATCAGTAAAGCCAATCCAGCATATAAAATAAATCGATGCATCTTTTAAGAGTTTGCTACCAAACCTAATGCAATAAGAATAACCTCTGAGATACAACCTTACATGAATAACACTTACTTAATGACTGAATGAATGTTAACCGAGTGAGGACTGATATGTTTTGACATCAGACTGATATTGTCCTTAAGCTCCACCCACCTTTAGCACCTGCACCTCTTCATCAGCACTCACTACACTATAAACAATTATTTAGAAAAAAAGTTATCTGGTTGCCTTAACATTTTGAGTTCATTGAAATTAAAATGTTGAGCTAATACAATGAACATGTTTTGAGCTTCGACAACTTTTATTAAAATATTATTAAAAGATTTTGTAAGCATATTGGGTAATTGTGTGTTTTATTTCTGATGATGCAGTGAAACATGCCAAATAGTGCTATTTACATGATTTATAAACATTTTTATGATACAATAATATTTTGATACAATAATATTTTGAGTTTCTATTTATTAAAAAAAAATTTCTTCATTGTATCAACTCAAATTTTTAATTTCAATAAACTCAAAATTTTAAGGCAACCAGGTTACTTACTTTTTAAAGTTAAACCAACAAAAAACAACAAAAAATTTTCACAGTGTATAAAGAGACACTTCTCCCACACCCCCTTGCCTGGTCTCGCCCTTATGAACACTAAAAGATTTAGTACCTAATACTTACCTGCTCATGGGACTCCTTACCCGTCATCTGTCTTTTGTTGTTGGTTATCGGCCCTCCATCATCTGCTATTCATCTACTTCTGATCCATTCATCTGAAAAAGATGCATTAAGATTATTTCAAGCTAAGTCTGCATTCTATCTGCGTATTGTTCTGTACTCACCAGTCTGCATTCCTGTCCAGTTCTGTGCCTCTGTTCAATAAACTTTCGTTTTATAAACGTGTTTTATAAACTCTGTGTTCAATAATCCTTCTGTTGTGTGACAGAAGACCTGACCACATGCAAAGCTCCACGGATACTGGTGGGGATTGATTGATCCATTTGCTGACCTGGCTAATGCTGTTCATCTGTGTCTTCAGCCCTCCACATCTGCCACTTTACTTGCCATTTCAGCAATATTCTAGCCTGACAAGCCAGACCCACATCAAGATGTTTGGTCTGGAAACTCACCATTGACAGCTCAATCCGAGGGGCGGGATAAACGGTTGTCTTTCAAACTCCCTCTGCACGCGATAGGATAGCGCTACACCAACCAGAGCAACGAAGGTAAAGCAGAGCTCGCTGACTGATTAAACATTCGCCGTATCCGGTCGGCTAAACTCCGAACACATCTTCCCTTTTTAAGAATGACTTCAGTGCCGTTCTTTGTTCTTTTCTCAGAGAAAAGCTTAACTCAAGTCTTCCAGAGTCGCGGTCAAAACTGATTCGAAAAACCGCCGCCGTTCGCCAGTTTCTGTGTTTACTAGAAGCAGCAAACGCAACTCGGCCGTCGTCATTATGGCCCCGCCCACTGACTCTATACACGATGTGATTGGCCTGGCAAGAGTTAGGCGAACACAGCTCAGAAGTGTATTGAGAGTTGCTAGACGACACTCGTGGCAGATTAGATTTGCTGCTGCTAGGGTGCGTCTAGATTTCTAGACTAGCAATATTCACTAGTGAGGTGGAGGATTGCAGCGGATTTATCCTACAATGTTCACTCTATTTGGAAACACGGTCTAACCACCGATCACGCCTGAGTGGCGTTTGTCATCTCTATGCTGTCTGATCGCACTCTTCAGTGGGCTCAATCTTTGGGGCAGTCCCGCGCTTTAGTAACTACATTACTCTCAGCCTTCTTTTGCCACTTTAAAGGTCCCATGACATGAAATTGTTATTTTATGAGGTTTTTCAACAATATGAGTTCCCCTAGCCCAGGGGTGTCAAACTCAGTTCCTGGAGGGCCACAGCCCTGCAGAGTTTAGCTTTAACCCTAATTAAACACATCTGATCCAGATAATCAAATCCTTCAGGCTTATTTGAAAACTAGAGGCATGTGTGTTGGAACAGAGTTGGAGCTAAACTCTGCAGGGCTGTGGCGCTCCAGGAACTGAGTTTGACATCCCTGCCCTAGCCTGAATATTGTCCCCAAGTGGCTAGAAATGTTGATCGGGGTAAACCGAGTTCTGTCTGTCTTTCTCTGCCTTTGTGAAAATGACTACGTTTACATTGGCAACAATACTCCAATATTAATCTGATTAAGACAATACTCTGATTAAGAGGCTACCATGTAGACAGCGATTTCTAATGACCTTAATCTGATTAAGTCATAATCTAACTAAACATAAATCGGATTAAGACATGTGGAGTATGCCTATTTTAGTCGCATTATCAGAGACATGTACACACCTTAATCTAACTATTAATGTCATGTCGGAGATTTCGCCGCATTTTGTGACAGGACACATAACGTTACGCACAACAGGGAAGTGCAGAGGGGAGGCTTTGTGGGTTCGAGCCTCTGCCCTTTTTGAAAATTAATCAAAAGTGCCCCTTTCAACAATCATCGATAATATTGTGGCCAATAAAACAGAATTGGAATTATAATTAATAAACAACGTGTACAAAACAGTAACAAATGGCAGAAAAGTCGCGTTTATCTTTTACGGATCTGTCAGTCTGAAATGTCGTTGCCATAACGCGTTGCTATGGGCGGTGTGTGTTTTACTTAACTGTTCATTGTGAACACTGCGTCCTCTCTCTATATTTTTATTTTTGTTGTGATTATTATGCTCATTGTAAAAGTAAAATACAATAAGTTTGTATCTGTAATCGCGAACCAGATGGGTCATTCAGTGAACGCCTGTGGCTCGACGGCAGGAAAAAACAATCCAAACAGTCACGATTTTTAAACCTTTTTCATCATTAATCAAAGCTATTATTCTAAATGTAGGCTGTCAATAAGGAGGAAAAAGGGGCAGTGTCTCTTCAAAAAAACAGAAAGAGTTTAATATTACAAAAATAAATCAACCTAAATGTATGTAAAACAAAATAAAAACGCATGTTTTTTATACTTCTTACTGTAAAGTAACACTGTCCAACAGCGACACCCGCAGGTGAAGTTAGCGGGTTTCCTGAGCCCATAAAATTAACAGACCTGCCAAAGTCACGCTATGATTGGATGTTGGAGAACATAGCGTGGCATGGGGACGTAATGACGGGCCATAATCGATCTATGTTCTGTCACATGTAAAACGGGAACATGAACGGAGTACTCTAAAAGCAACTCCTGTAAACACCTTAATCAGAATATTGTCTTATTTAGAATAAGGTCGATAATTAGATTACTGCTGTCCATGTAAATGTAGTCATTGGTTGACTGGGCGTCCTGCCTCATATGCAGCAATGAGGCGCTGTAGAATGTTTCGGTCTGCCTTGACAGTTTTTGCATTCCCAGTGACAGTGATTGACTGTTCAACTTCAAGCAGGGAAGCAAAAGTCAAATACTTGTTCTTTTTCAGTTTGTCCCTGAAAGTGACTCTTCTCCCCTCAGATGGCAACGTCCTGTCCTCTACAAATGTATCCAGTTGACTTTGCCATTTCTGTGTAGCTGTCAACTAGTTTGGGAAAACCCAGACATTTTCCGGCAAATTTCGATTTGCTCTGCAAGTAGTCTGGCAAAAAGCCCACATTCAACCCATTTCTAATCTGTCGAAATCGCGGCACCATTCAGAAATGTTGCTTTACACGATGATGACAGTGCAGCGACGGTGAAACAGATTTTGTACATTACAAAGATGGATGCCGCCGTGGAACATCACTTGTTCGAATCAGCTATCGGGTCTGTTTTAAGCGATTTAAACTTTTCCTTTTCGTTAAAACAGCTACAAATGCCTTACAACGGGCGCAGATACGATCAGAGCTTGATGTTTTCTGTTCGACCGTCAATCAGAGATGCTATTAGGTTTTCCAAATTTTTGCAAAAAAGTTGATGTAGTGGTGGTGGAAACCAGCTTTTGTCATATTTCTTTTACAACCATGCCAAAAGTCATCAGAAGGCATTGCAACATCTTCCTCGAAATAACAAACAGAGAATTGCCGTCTCAGATGTTTCTCCGTCGCTCTGCATACTTCATCGTCCGTTGGTGACGCTGCTTTGGAAATCATTTGTCTATGAAGCTTTGCCAGACCATAACTCGGTTACTACTGAGAATGCTCTGGTTTTAACCAGGCTAGCTGTCAACAGCTCATCTTCAATATCCTGGGTGGCAAAGTTGTTGTTTGCAATGTTTTGCAGCGTCTTGGGCAGGTTAGCCGAAAAGAGACCAAATCTCTGCAATACTGCAAGCAAAGCATCTTCATCTATTGTGTCCCGTTTCATTATGCCTTTTGTGGTTTCATTGTGAATGTAGTCATCATCTGTATCTAGACAAAAGTCAAAGACAACTTTTGTGTCATGGGCAAGATGGGATCGGAAGTTGAAAGACAGAGCCCTTCTGCCAAGAGCTGAAGATGTCTTTGTAATACCAACAATTCCTCCTCCCTTATTTCCAATACAGCCTAGCCACCCCTGACTATGATTGGGATCCACTTGGTTGAAGCGATGTAAAGAGCGCTTGATTACAAAGTTTCCAGCCTCAAACTCCTTCTTCACAGTTTGTGGAAGTTGGTGCATCTTGTTCAGGTAGATGGTCCCCCATCGAGCATTGTTGATGTAGTGATACCGCATGAAATAGGGCAACATTTGCTGGAATGCTGAAACCATCTTCATGTAGCTCCACCAAAACATAAAGCTTGGGTTGTTGTTGGCTTTAATGTAGGTCTCTGTGACTGCTTGAAATTCTTCAGAAGCAAGCAGCAAGTAGTGGCACAAGATCTTTTACAGAGCTGTTCTTTGTCTTATCCAGTAGTTCGTTAAAGGGTTAGTTAAAGGGTTTCCACCCAAAAAGGAAATGTCTGTCATTAACTCCTCCCCCTAATGTTGTTCCACACCCGTAAGACCTCCGTTCATCTTCACACACAGTTTAAGATATCTTATATTTAGTCCGAGAGTATGGGATCAAATTCCCGCCAATTGAATTGCAGTCAAGCATAAAAAAATAATAAGCATGAATCAAAATTTTAAAAACACATGTGAAAATATAACGCACAAAACTGAAAAATCAATGCAGAATCACAAACAATGCGGTCATAGAAATACAAATAATAAGTGTGAGTCAAACATTTAAAAAGGTTTAAAATTATATTGCTGAAAACTGAATCATGAATTCAAAAATATCTGAATCACAGACAAAATCATGTTTTCTGCACTTATTTTCATTTTTTTGCATGTCTGTGCTCTTTTCTCATTTGCTCTTGTTTCTGCATTCTGCTTGCGTTTCCAAATGTTGCAGTTCGAGTTTCATGTAAATCAGGGGTGGGTCTTAGCATCACCAATGGTCCACTAGCTCTAGATTGACAGCTCATCCCTTAGCCAATCAATTGAAGAGGGAAGTTGACGTCACAGAGACTCGTCTCGTGCCGCTCAGTTCAGCCAGCCGCGGTTGACTTCAGCTACGAGTATAACGCGCTCTCTATCACTGTATCGGCAAGGAAATGCATTATTTTATTGTTATGGATATAATCTTAGGAATCTATTATTTTGTATAGATGTTTTAGGGGGCTTCTCACAATTAAAGCAGTCAAATGAACGTGATCATGACTGGGTGCTTATGCCCCCTCTCACATGCTCTCGGAGTTTAGGTAAAAATTGCACATTTTGAAACTTGAATGCAATGATCTCCTAATCACGGCTTCAGAAGTCAGAATTATAAAAATGTCCGATAGCAAATGAAGGCAGCATTACTGACGCTTGGCTGACCGCTCAGTTCAACTATAGAAAGCATTCTCTTAAACCTATTTAAATAAAAGGGTAATTGAGCTGTTTACACTGTACAATAAACGAGTATGTAGAGCGACATGAAATACAAATGAACGCAAAAAGTGAGAAAAGAGTGAGAAAATTAATGAAGTACAAACAAGTTTAAATTTTGATATTCACATTTAAATTAATAGGCCTATTCCAGTTTCATTAATGGCATATGCACTGAAATTACATGAAGTCATTCCTCAGAATTTAAACAAAAATTAAATTAATTTAGATGTAGATTTTGTTATTTTTTCCCTGTGACACGCTGATTTAATGACAGAGATTCAGTACTTCCTCCACCTTTGTAATGTACCAATGTCAATAAATGTTTCAAATAACTTTTTGACCAAAGCTTAGTTTGGTGCAACTTTGATAATAATTCTGAATACATGTCAAAATTGCTTACAAGATTCACAGACTGGATTTACAGGAGGAAAAAAGTTGGACATTTTAACAGAAAATGAATATGAATGAACTCTTGCATCAAGTGAAAATTCTTAGTTACTCAAACTACTTCTAAAACATTTAATATAGCTAAAATGTCTAGAACAGCATTTTTTTTTAGTACATCCAAGCAATCACAATTTCTTAATGTTATTTTGACATAGCCTTGTCAAATACAAAGCCCTGAAAGGGATCCCCTGGTGTTGAGACTTGTATGGCTTAATATAACATAAACGATGTCTCTTACTGAAATATGTAGTAGAAAACCCATGAAAGATCTACGTTATTTAAAAAATAAATTTTATATTTGGACCATGGGCGGCGCCATCTTGTTTGCGTTCTAGGTTGATGACGTAGAATGGTTGCACTCCTCAATCAGCTGCCATTACCCGTAGCTATTTTTACCACAACGCAACTCGAAAATTGTTTCAGAGTTAAACAAAACCAATGAATTGCTTTGTAATTGTACTTAAAACACACTCAAACATACATGTGCACACAAACTCACCTACACAAGTCACAAACAGATCGGCGGGCGGGCACACACACCTGACAGACTGCTGTCTCAATCGAGATGTTGGGCTGCTCAGTATCCACGACAGGGGCTGAATCTGAAATCGACCCCCTATACCCTGAAATAGGGCATTATTTGAAGGGACGGCCATTTGTAGTGTTGTCCGACATCATAGTGGACATGTTCGAGTGCAGTCATTCAGTCTCACGTTGCACCGCAATAACGAGTGTGCAGTGATGCCAGTAGCGTTACATAGTAACGCGTTACTCTAATCTGTTTTTTCCAGTAACGAGTAATCTAACGCGTTACTATTTCCAAACCAGTAATCAGATTAAAGTTACTTATCCAAGTCACTGTGAGTTACTATTTTAGTCATTTTCCTTAGTAAAAACCGACAGCTTATCAAAATTCTCAGCACGAGTTTTTTACATTGTTGCAGCCATTAAAATAGTTCAGTTTTGTTTTTAATGTCAAAGTAGATATTTTTCGTTTCGTTTCTTTATTAACCTAATTTAGAAAAATGTTCAGAGCAATTTTTTGTTTGTTAAATTAAAGTTTATATAGGCAAGACAATTCAAAAGTTGGTTTGAGAGACTAGGCTATTAAACATGCGGTTAACTCACTGGGTCGTCACATAAAAAAATTAAAACTTTAATTTAACAAACAAAAAATTGCTCTAAACATTTTTCTAAATGAACTTAATAAAGAAACGAAACCAAATATAACTACTTTGACATTAAAAAACAAAGTAGGCTAGTTATTATACCACCACAAAGGCATTTTTGACGAGCTGAGGCAGGCTGATAGGCTAGCCTACTGCTCGCAACGGCGCTAAAAAACCCGCAATGGGCTACACAATATAAAAAAATAAAAAAGTACATGCAGGTTGTCTTATAGCCTACCTTACACTTCAGCAAAATTAATATAAATCCGATCTTCAATTCCCGCGGTATATGCTCATTTAACGGAGTTCACATCAAATCAAAAGATTCCAGCATTTTATTCAGCAGCTCATTTCAAATTCAAAGATCGCAATATGAGAGAGAGCGACCTAAGCACTGGTAAGATCATTAGTCTCATTAATTTATATTGAAGATGATTGTGTTTTGTGTGACTTATTTTAAAGTTTCATTTACGGCCATATGCGTTGGCTTGCTTTACTCATTTGCAGCGATGTTGCAGTAGCACCATCATATCTATCTGACTACAACATAACACGCTCTCACACATTTATTTTTTAATTATTTGCCAGGAGTAGAATTTACCCATGTGGTTTAAACAACCAGATATATTTACATTTGTCCGGTTTCGTCTGAAATGCTTTCATGAACCTTCTGGTTTGTTTGAGTGATCGGAAATAAATACGTCTCGAAAGACTCTCGGAAGGCATTTAGGCCTACTCCTGGTCATTTCGCAATCAGATAGATAGACCTACCTGTTCAGAGAAAACGAATGAAGGAACCAGTTGTAAAAAGGCCATAACTCTAGCAGCTGCACTGAAGAAACAGACTCTTTAACCCTGCGCGAGCCATATCTTGACAGTGGCGCAAGCTATCATGGTCTCATGTTGTTTCCACCAGCACATCTCATTGTTCATTTTAATTATTAAAATAAATATAAAACGAAGGAGAAGCCTAAAAAAAGGGGCGTAAAAAAGTCGAGGCCGTCAGGCTCGGGCATAAATGCAAAAAGTGTGTTGCCAAAAACGGTTGTCATTTCTATGTTGAGGCGGCAGCGGTGTTGTCGGCAACTGCTGAATGCAACTAATAAAGTAACTTGTAATCTAACTTAGTTACTTTTAAAATCAAGTAATCTATAAAGTAACTAAGTAACTTTTTAACGGAGTAATCAGTAATCAGTAATCAGATTACTTTTTCAAAGTAACTGTGGCAACACTGCGAGTGTACAGCCGATTTACAAACAGCTGTCCGAATTCACGCACTCGTCTTCATTCACTCCTTCAGGTTGTATTAGTGAACAAAAGTAGCGAATGTTATTTGTGTCTTAAAAATGAAAGTTTAAAGATTGAGGTTAATTCACTGAGCTTGTGCTCAAACTTAATGCACAAACCAATCCCATGCATCATCACCAAAACATCCTGCCTCTCTTCCTCCTCACGTTCCCCTATCCCATCGTCCTACCTCGATATTTCCCTCTGCTGGTCACATTAGGCATTACAGTTAATCTACTGCATATCAACAGTCTGTCTAAGATATCAACACAGGGAATAGTGAATGAGGGTGATGTATGCGCGCACGCAGTGCGTGTGTGTGTGTGTGTTCGTGCCGATCTGTTGGGGTGTGTGTGAGTCTGTGAGCGAGAGAGTTTGTGTGCACATGTATGTTTGAGTGTGTTTTAAGTATAATTACAAAGCAGTTCATTGGTTTTGTTTAACTCTGAAACAATTTTCGAGTTGCGTCGTGGTGAAAATAGCTACGGGTAGCGCCAGCTGATTGAGGAGTGCAACCATTCTACGTTATCAACCTAGAACGCAAACAAGATGGCGCCGCCCGTGGTTGAAATATTCACCTTATTTTCCATGACAACAAGGGTGACGCCATTGCATTCGTTTTGTCATCTTACTTCCGGCTGAGAAGGACTTCTTACTTCCGGCAGAGAGAGCAAGTTGTTACTAGTCGTAATCATAGGTATATATCTATGGTCGTAATCATATAGCAGTAACGGTAGATGTAAATATATCAAGTATTATTTTGTGGTGCACTTTACACCCACCTCCAAAAGACGAGCAGCACCAGACGCTGTGGCGGAAGGCGCTAAATTTAAAGTGCCCACCCAAGCACTCTGTGTTCGTACCATTTCATGGATGGGAAGCCGACTGATGAACACCCTTACCCCGAGAAATGGTAAGTTTAAAAGTTATAAAGGTTTAAATTTGTGTTTTGAAAATTATTTATGAACATTATTTTATATAAAATATATATAAAACAGGAAAAATTTATATAAACACACATTTTGTTTGAGCACAGTACCCATTAGATGCCAGCAAAGCTCCAATGGTACACACAGTGGTTGGATTTACATTTATTCATTTTGCAGACGCTTTTATCCAAAGCGACTTACAACTGAGGAATACAGATTTGTGATATGCATTACAGATTTTATCTCTCAAATATTACAAGCACACACACATCATATTTTACACACATGCAACATTTTTGTATGAAATGTATATGGTCTCATTTTTAATGCATCTCTACCTCAAACACTTTCCTGTTTAAAGGACAACTCCGGTGAGAAATGAACCTAGGGGTAATTAACAGATGGTTACCGAGTAGATCGTTCTCTGGGATGCGTTTTCTTGAAAATCGAATGTAAAGAGTTTTATTTCTAAACACAGATTAGTTTATAGCACTTGTCTATGGGGCACATGGTAGTGAAATTAAATCGCTAGTTAATGCCACTAACAAGGCTCAAAATAGCCTCACACTAACACGGCAGCATAATGAGGGTCCCTACATGCAAACCGAAGCATTGAGAACTTTATAAGAGTACAAGCAGTTTAATAAGAAGATACGTTGTAAACATAGTGCCTTACGCGTTCACGGACAGGCACCATCTCAAAAAACAGTCTCGACGAATCGATCTACGAGCGCTGTTCTAAGTGAGCTGGTCGATAGGAATTAAGTTTGTGAAATGTAATAACATGGACATTTTTATTTTTATTTATTTATTTTCTCTGTCGCGTTCAGTGTTTCTTCCAGAAACAACGGACCATATGAGATTCCAAGTCACAGTTCATCTCTTAGCACAGCGCTCGTGGCTCGACTCATCGAGACTGTTTTCCAAGATGGTGCCTGTCCGTGAACGCTGTGGGATTACAAATTTATAAATTGTTATATCAAGGTTCCAATGTAATAGTATACTGACAGTTTGTTATGTACATAATGCTTTACAGTTTGGAGTTACAGACTGACTACATTCTAAGGAGATCAAGCTAATCAGTCTTTTGTCTTCATGCACTTCCTGATCTATAAGCAACATTATCAGTGATCACATTTGCATCTATTCGTCTGATTGGTACTGTTATGCTAATAGGATTTGGATTGGTGGTCTGATTGGCACTGTTATGCTGATAGGATTAGGACTGGTGACATGGAAATGTATGAGGTGTGTCCCTTTTTACCTAAACAACATGTGCATTCCTTTGTTTAGATTGTCTCCTCCTCTACTGTGTAAATCCCTCCCCCTGAAATGTGGATAAATTACAATGTATACTGTTAGAATTAGACTTGGACGACTGCAGCCACAGACGGCACGTGTGTTTCTCAATAAAGAGGAACGCCTGCCCGAAAGATATACCCAAGCTCTCCTGGTCTTCACTTCTGAGTTTCCAACAGTTTTGGTGCCGTGACCCGGATAGAAATCCTCACCTGAATCCTGCTCAACAAAGATTCTGACTTCATTCCAGACTGAATCCAGCTCAGCAAAGATTCTGACTTTGTTCCAGACTGAATCCAGCTCAGCAAAGATTCTGACTTTGTTCCGGACTGAATCCAGCTGAATTGTTCTGTACAACCAAGGTTTGGTGAGTCTCTCTATCCAAAAGAACCATTAAGACCAGTACAAATTTGTTATCCTCTGCACAGCCAGAGAAGAGTTATCAGACAGCTGTAGGGTTTGATTAACTAAGTTATCCTCTAAAAAATGTGTTTTAGAGATGAAAGTTATCCTCTGTTTTCCAGACAGGGGAGGTTAGCATCACAAGCTAATAGTTTGTAAGCCTCTGTTTCGGCAGGGAAGAATTGTTTAAGCCTCTGTTTCTCAGGCAGGGAAGAATTGTTTAAGCCTCTGTTTCTCAGGCAGGGAAGAATTGTTTAAGCCTCTGTTTCTCAGGCAGGGAAGAATTGTTTAAGCCTCTGTTTCTCAGGCAGGGAAGAATTGTTTTGCCTCTGTTTCTCAGGCAGGGAAGAATTGTTTAAGCCTCTGTTTTTCAAGCAGGGAAGAATTGTTTAAGCCTCTGTTTTTCAAGCAGGGAAGAATTGTTTAAGCCTCTGTTTTTCAAGCAGGGAAGAATTGTTTAAGCCTCTGTTTCTCAGGCAGGGAAGAATTGTTTTGCCTCTGTTCCAGGCAGGGAAGAATTAGCATCACCAGCTAATAGTTGTTCAGCCTCTGTTTTTCAGCAGGGAAGATTAGCATTGCAGGCTAATATTTGTGTTGTCCTCTGTTTTACCAAGGAAGGTTAACAGTAGTTTATCTATGTTAACAAGTATACCCTCTGTTAACTAGAGTTTTAGTGTTTTGATTGTGTGGTTACAAAGAAACATGTTTAGAAAGAATGCTAGACTGTTCTCCACAATTGAAAAAGGTGGTCTTGCGGCGCCTTTGTGGTCAGATAGTGAATTTAAGTCATTGTTAGGAGAGCACATGGACTCAATCGTGACTGAGTCAGTCAGATTGTATTTGACAAAGAAATATGAGATCCATCCAGACAAGACTTGGTCAATTGATGAATGTAAAAAAGTTTTAGGAGCATGTATTCGCAAGAACAATGTGAAAGGCATTATTTGTTGTCACAGAGAATTTGGTTTAGCGCTAGCTAGACAACAGTCTCAGCGTATCTCAGAGCTAGAGAAACAGAACAAAGAGTTCAGTGCTAGGGTAGCATCTTTGACAAAGAAATTGAACCGCAACAAAGCTACAGAGAAAACTGATGTGAATGAAGTTAGTCAGACTGATAACACTTATCCTGACTTACAAACTTTGTTTGAAACAGATGTAGCTATCCAAACAGTAACTGATGTGCCTGTTGATTCAGTGAAGGTATGTGGTGCAAGGAAAAGATCTGGGATTGAAAGTGTTCCTCATAACTCTGTTGAACAAGTACAAACTGTAGCTAAAGGACTAGCACCTAAAGACATAGAAAGATTATCCCAGAGCTTACCCTCAGCACGCACACATTTTTCTGAATTTAGAAGGACATTGTTATGCAAAATGCGTCTCTACGACATGTCGTTAACAGAAGTCACACAGCTGATGTCACAAATTCTAACTGAATCTGAATTCAACAGTTTTGAGTCTGCTGTTACTTCTGAACTACGACATGTCAGTAAAGGCGATATGAGAGAAGGTGTTTTGAAAATTCTAAAGAATATCATAGGACCCAAAGTAGACTGGTCCAAAATCACTAACTGTGTGCAAAGGAAAGAAGAAACTGTCAGCGAATACACTGAAAGATTTTGTCAGTCAGCTGTAACTTACAGTGGAATAGTTGATGACTCTGAATGTGTTTTAGTTGACCAGGGAGCTTTTGTTCGCATCTGGTCAGATGGTATTTTAGCCGAGTACAGAAAAGCATTGCCATTCCTAGATCTAACTTGGTCTAGCAATACTCTCAGAAGTAACCTAGAAAGGTTAGCTACATGGGAAAGAGATGCTGATGTTAAGGCAAAAGTAAGAGTAGCAGCAGCTACGTTTAGCACAAGAAATCAAGACAACAGATGGCCTAAGAGAGAAGGCAAATATAACTACTGTGAAAAATCAGGTCACTGGGAGAAAGAGTGTAGGAAGAAGTTGCAAGATAGTAAAAGAAATACTATGCATAATTATGTTCCTTCTCAGCCAGCCTACAATCCTGAAGTAGTTCCGCCAGGGTACACTGAAACTTTAGGACAGCTTGCTCAGGCTCTTCTAAAAGCACAAAAAGAACAGGCAAAAAACTAATTGTTGGGGCTGTGAGTAGCTACCTTTCCCCTGTAATCCATCACAATGACAAGAGAATATTTGTGAAAGGTAGCATAAAAGAGAAAGAGATTGACTTTTTGCTTGATACAGGTGCAGAAATTACAGTAATTCCTACAAAATTGGCTGAAGGTTTAAACAATGATCCAGCCCTTCAGGCTTCATCAGGAATGGTGTTAGGACAGACTGTAAACGTAAGATGCCCTCATGCAGTGTCCGCACTATTGAATCAAGAAAATGTCACTTCTGTCACCTCTTCTCAATGGGGAAATTGGTTAACAACCCTCACAGCCCCGAACATTGTTTTACAGCGTGCACCTGTCACGAACCCATCCTCATGTATGATGTCTGCAATGACTGAAGTTTTGTTAGAGGATGAAGGAGAAATGACTCACGATTGTGTTACGCTTACATACGCAGCTACAAGTGAAATAGCAGAAACTCCCATTGAGAATGCAGAATTGGAGTTGTTTGTTGATGGTTCAATCATTGATAACCCCACAAAGGCAGTACAGAGTGCCAGAGAGAGAGTTGAGTCATGTTGGCAGATGCCACCAGAAGGTGGACACACGATCATCCCAGGTCAGTGGGTGATGATAAAGTCATTCAGAAACAAGCCCTTAGAGCCTAAGTGGCAAGTACCACATCAAGTGATGTTGATAACAGCAGCTGCAGTGTTGTGTCAGGGAAGGAAAGCTTTGACGCATATGTCACACTGTAAAGTTGTTCCCCCACCGACAGGGATAGGTTAGGACACACAGACCAGTGAGGAGCCCAGGAAAGAACCGAATGCAACAGGCATCGGGGGCCAATCCTGCGGTGAAGATTCCCTCATAGGGTTTCCCCTACTCATTAGTCCATCCTTACCTCACTGTTCTTTAGGTGTCGCAGAAATTAAGACATAGGGAAAGAAGGAACAACAATAGCAGACTCAGATTGAACAGAGGAAACAACCCCAATGTTTGCAGTCTTTTAGAACAAATACTGCTCTGCTGTCTTTTGTTTTCTTTCTCACTCTGTGCAGATACCACTTGATGGCTGTCCTCAGACCCATACGCACTGATCTCCTCACCTGTGTATGAAGCCACAACCTCTAGAGGACATCTAGACCCACTACCAAGCCAACGGTAAAAAAAAAAAAAAAACGCAACGCAGAGAATCACCTACGGGAACTTCAGTCATCCATCAACATGATCAAGATTGCCTTACTACTTATCATCATGGACATCGCACAAAGTGTAGACTCCAGAAACAACATATTCTTAGAGCTTATGAATATGTCAAGAAACGCCATGATTGCTGGAAAGAACGTCTGCATGCCACACCCGCCTTCAGGAGAAGCAAGAATCCCATGGGTGGCACATGATGGGAGGAACTTCTGGTCTACAACATCCTACCCAGTCAATTCAACGGCAGGTTCACCCTGGTTTCCACATAATTCAGCTCTAACCACAAACCAGAAGATGGCTGCATTCAAGGACTCGCTTATGCACAAACATGGTGGTCAAGTACTCTTGAACAAAATCAAACAAGACATTCTTGATCTTTCAGCAAAATTACATCAGATGACTGAAGATAATTCTTCATGGTTCGGAAACCTGTAAGGTCAACAAATGACTCACAAGGACTGTTCCAACCACAAAAGAACATTACCTGTAAGAACTACACGGACCCTAGTGGCATGTTTGTTTCTGTGTCAGCATGTCATTCGTCACTACAGACAATCAACACAGAGCAAGTGATATGTGCCTGTAACTTTTTCAAGTTACATGAATAGAAGATGGGGCTTATGCTAACAAACATAAGCTATAGAATGGATTTATAAAGGTTTAAATTTGTATTATGTGAGAGTTATTAGAACTCTCAAAGGGGGGACTGTGGGATTACAAATTTATAAATTGTTATATCAAGGTTCCAATGTAATAGTATACTAACAGTTTGTTATGTACATAATGCTTTACAGTTTGGAGTTACAGACTGACTACGAGTGAGTTTAACGGAAGTCGGATGACAAAATGCGGAAGAGCGACGGTTTAAAAGTGGGCGGGGCGGAATAAGGTGAATAAAATCGATTTTTTAAATAATGTAAATCTTTCATGGGTTTTCTACTACATATTTCAGTAAGAGACACAATTTATGTTATATAAAGCCATACAAGTCTCAACAACAGGGGATCCCTTGAACATTCCAACCATGTTCATGTATGTATCGCTGCAGCCCGGAGACCTGTAGGTGGGAGGAGCTTACGCAGCAAGTGGGTGGAGCTTATGCCGCAAGTAGGAGGGATTTTGACTACATTCTAAGGAGATCAAGCTAATCAGTCTTTTGTCTTTATGCACTTCCTGATCTATAAGCAAAATTATCAGTGATCACATTTGCATCTATTCGTCTGATTGGTACTGTTATGCTGATAGGATTTGGATTGGTGGTCTGATTGGCACTGTTATGCTGATAGGATTAGGACTGGTGACATGGAAATGTATGAGGTGTGTCCCTTTTTACCTAAACAACATGTGCATTCCTTTGTTTAGATTGTCTCCTCCTCTACTGTGTAAATCCCTCCCCCTGAAATGTGGATAAATTACAATGTATACTGTTAGAATTAGACTTGGACGACTGCAGCCACAGACGGCACGTGTGTTTCTCAATAAAGAGGAACGCCTGTCCGAAAGATATACCCAAGCTCTCCTGGTCTTCACTTCTGAGTTTCCAACAACGCGTACTGCACTATGTTTATAAAGTGTCTTTTTATTAAACTGTTTGTACTCATACAAAGTTCTCAATGCTTCGGTTTGCATGTTGGGACCCTCATTATGCTGCCGTGTTAGTGTGAGGCTATTTTTAGCCTTGTTAGTGGCATTAACTAGCGATTTAATTTCACTACTCTGTGCCCCATAGACTAGTGTTATAAGCTAATCTGTGTTTAGAGATAAAACTCTTTTCATGAAAACGCATCCCAGAGAACGATCTACTCTGTAGCCATCTGTTAATTACCCCTAGGCTCATTTCTCACCGGAGTTGTCCTTTAAGTATGGGTGCTATCATATTATTCATATATTGATTCATGATGTATTTTAAGTACTAATGTAATTTTTTTAAATATTTTTTCCTCAGATGCATCAATGGGCGTAAGTGATGCAGTGGACTTGCAGTGATGGAACCCAGATGAACAGCTTACAGGCCCGCAGCCCTGTACAGAACATGCCAAGCTGCACTTGCACATAAAAGCCCCTTGGACCATTTGGCTCCGGTCAGATGCTTGAGACCCTTTCTCAGCTCATCCTGGGTGCAAAATGAAGGAGTGGGAGGCAGAGGGACATTGTTGGGCATTCCCCCATGGAGTCAGCAGCACATCAGTAGCTCGGTGGTGAGAAAAGGTGATGTCCATTAACGACTTCAGGCAAAGGTTCCTCTGGGTCCCCATATTCCAGAGCCGCTGCTCATCTGTGCAGACAATGCCAGTGAGCCCACTGGACACAGCATTTTCAACCTGAGAACCAACAGATTTACTGATGAGTTTGTATAAATAAAAGAAATGTCAAAACTTTCACAGTTGTCTTATTTCAAAATGATTCATTATTATTACATTTGATGTTTACCTACCTTATTCCTTTTATCAGGTGATGGCGTGATTAGACTTAATGTTACACATAATTTACGCCTACCAAATCTTACCTTTACCTTACCTTTTGCATATACTTAACTGGACTCCACACTTAAGTAAAATATTAATATTATCCGATTGTTACAGCACTGCTCGGTCTCAGGCAGTAACATCACAGTTCTATATATTTGTAATAATAAAAAACTTATATTATAATAATGAATAATAAAAAAACGTATTACGTCACCCACTTAATCAGATATTAGACTCTGGATGAGATCAGTGAATCAAGGTGACTAATTAAATTATGCATGACAAATATGAAAATCACATCAAGTTTATTAGTTTGCTTATGTTAAAACTGTTTAATTCAAATGAATGGGACATTTGAATGTAATTCAAATAAATAAAACCTAAATTTAGACTGAAATATTTTTTGAGTGCATTCACTTACCTTACAATTAAGAGATTTGACAAGATACTTAGCCTTCAGATGGTCATCAGGTAAGCAGCTGTGTATATATTACAAACATATATGTCAGTATACTTAAGTTTATACATTTATAACATACTTATATTAACAACACAAATGTGGCAATATATAATAAATAATAATAATGTGTGTGATATTCTTACCTTTCATAATATTGAGGCTGCCTTGCCAAACCAGCGATGCACAAACATCCAGTAGTCTCTACTGATCCTAGGCAGTTTAATGAAGAACAGGGCACAGTTTGTATGAAAAATTGGTAACGTGAAAGCTGTCATGCGGACAGAGTGCACCGGTACCACACCATACCTGGATGAGGTCCATATTCCACGAGTACGAATCATAGACCGTAAAAAAAAGGAATATAGTGCGGCCCCTTTAAGAGATGCATGTTCCTTTCGGTATTTTGTGTGTGTGCGCCAAACTGTGCCGCGATTCACACGAACAGTGTGAGAAACACGGACGTGGGGGCGTTCAGAAAAGTAAGCTGCGTATTCGTTTTATCCGTTAGTAGTGTATTTAGTTCAATAAAACACATGTACTCGAACTACTGAAAGAACTACCGGATGTCCCGCGTCAGTTAAACGGAAGTCGGATGACAAAATGCGGAAGAGCGACGGTTAAAAAAAGTGGGCGGGGCGGAATAAGGTGAATAAAATCGATTTTTTAAATAATGTAAATCTTTCATGGGTTTTCTACTACATATTTCAGTAAGAGACATAATTTATGTTATATAAAGCCATACAAGTCTCAACAACAGGGGATCCCTTGAACATTCCAACCATGTTTGAGATTTTCTGACTGTATATCCTATTTAGAAATGAAAAATTGAACAGCAACTTAAGTAAAAATATGGCATCTGATTGTTATTTGTAACGCATGTAACTTAGACCATTCCGAATCCATAATCTGAGCTCCTGGTAGCAGCTAAAATATCACTCTCAAAGGCAGCATAGTCCTTGTAATGACTAGGAAGCTTGAGAGTTTGATAACATGTGGAAGACTTGGGTAGGTTTCCATCTACCAACTCAACATCTAGGCTCCTGGGCAGCACATCCCATCCAGTCCAGAATTTCCATAGAAACCGCAAGGTATTAGAAGAAGTTGCATTAAAAAAAGGAGGACAAAAACAGTCACATAAATTCAAAGACTGGATTTAAATGGTAATTAACAAAAAAAAAAAAAAAAAAATGCAGTCTCTTGTTATACATAATGTACATTACTTGTATTCTTTAATCTATATTATATTGTTTGGATCTTATGATTAAATTTGATACTATTTGAACCAGTATTTACATTTTATATATACAATTTACACAGATTGATGCATGTACACCCACAATAAAACAAACACATTTGTTGATGGACACATACTTGATGCTGATGATGAGGAATTACAGTTGAAACATCTCAACCTTAAATTAAGCAGCATCACTGAGAAACGTCCTGCTCAAGAATCGGGTTGAATTAATAGTTCTTCTGATGTTTCAGCATTGATTCAGACTCACGCTTGGGATTAATGTAAAAATTGTCGTCATTGTTACGGTCTTTAAAGTGTTTGATGCAGGTAAACCTGTTGTTGAAGACTATGGAGCTAGAAATATGACTAAATGATCTGAATTTGAATTGTATAAATCTGAATTATTTACAAGTGTAATCTAACAAAATTGAATATTATGTTGCATTTTACATAGTTCTGAATTTGAATTTTTTAAAATGTTGAATATAGAACCTTTGAAATTGAACACATCTGAAATGTTTTTATGTCGAAATTGTTTAGACATGTATTTTTAAACAGCAGATATTTTGTTCTGAATTAATCGACTGGAAATATTCAGTTTTTGAAAATACAGATTCAAGATTTCTGATGAAGAAGAAATTCAGATCATCAAATTCAATATTCTAAAATTCAGATCATCAAATTCAATATTCTAAAATTCAGATCATCAAATTCAATATTCTAAAATTCAGATCATCAAATTCAATGTTCTAAAATTCAGATCATCAAATTCAATATTCTAAAATTCAGATCATCAAATTCAATGTTCTAAAATTCAGATCATCAAATTCAATGTTCTAAAATTCAGATCATCAAATTCAATATTCTAAAATTCAGATCGCAGAAATTCAGATCTTACAGAAAGTAGGCCAGAGGTCATCAGGGAAGAGTAAAGGATGTCAGAAAAATCCAACGGAGCACCATCTGATCATTTCATTTACTATTTGTAATGGAAGAAAGAGAAAAGATCAAACAACCCCTTTATACTTTTTTGTTTATTTTAGATTAATGCACAGAAAAAGAGATTTCGGCTAGATTTCTCATTTTTCGTGTGGTTTACCGCACAATTAAATAAGGTTGGGTACTGATTAATATTTTATATATCAGATAAACTTTTTTTCTGTGAAACGGGTTAAGTTGCACAGAAAAGTCGCCTGATCTAGGACCTGCCCAGTACAGTTTAAGAAGCGGTAGTCTTCTACTGCTATAAGACTACTATTTTGTTGAACAGACCTGGGCTCAATCTGAAATCGCCCCCTATACCCTCAATACCTGCAAACAAGTTTCAAAATCCGGCCTATCAGGTAGAGTACAGAGTCAATTGTATGTACTGTAGAGTGTATTGGGGGGATTTTTGGTGGTATAAATATATTGATTTTGAAGCAATATTCTCATCAGTGTTCTATCAGCTTTTACATAGGCCTAATTAAATCTGCATATTTGTGATATTTACCCCAGGGCGTTATGTCATTTTATAAAGGCCATTTTTTAAATCTTATTAAATGTATGCATTTCATGTTCAATTCTTACATTTGATTAATAAATGCAGTTTTATTAGTAAGACACTAGGGCTTTTACCAATAAAATCAATTAATTTAAACTGCAAAAATAAAACAGCAATGAATAATGTTATGAGTTTGATGTTCTAAATGTTTGAATATACAAATAAAAAAATGCAATGATACTTTTAAACATGAAACTAAACCGCCAATAGGTGGCAGCAAGTGATCGTCTTAATGAGTGAGTCATTGAGTCGTTCATTCAAATGATTCATTCAAAACGCTGATTCATTCAGTTCAAAACACCGCCCTGAGTGTTGTTCCTTTGGAACTATATTCGTCGGTGAAAGCATAGTTGAAATAGAAAAAAAAAAAAGGTTTTTGAGTCTAAAATGTAAGTACCTAATAATGAATTATGCTACACAATTCACGATTGCAATGTAGCTATTTGAAATCGTTTAGATTGCTGCTCACTTGTTTTGATTTCTCCACGAATGTCTCACAAAGAGATAGGCAGCGCCAGCCTCAACGCGACTTTGTTACCAGAGATACACTCCATTATCAGTCGCTGTTTACATTGAATATAATAATAAATAAATTATCTTGTTATTTTAATGTTTTATTTGTCCTGTCGGGAAAGTAAAACCCTCTTTGATTTGTCCCAGACAAAGATAATGTGGAGCCCTTACAGTCAGCCCTGTGTGTTCATTCATGATTTCTCTCGTGCTGTAAAGCGGAGGTGATTGGTTCATGTCATGAGCGCTGCCGTTTGTTTGAACCGAGGGCTACAGTGATCTGTGACTGTCACTCCATAGACTGTTAAAAAATAGGTCACGCATCATTAGAGCATTTCCCATTATTATTGTTAACAACTTCACCCCCCACCCCCAAAAGAAAACTCATTCATCTACATTCATTCACTTGTTCGAGTTAACTGTATTAGTGGACTAAAGTAGGGAATAGTGAGGGTTTAGGGGGGCGATTTTGGATTCAACCCTGGAGAACGACAGATGACGTCAAACGCTTAGATTTTCTTCACTAATCAGCGATTTGTAAATCACGCACGAAAAATGAGAAATCTAGCCGAAATCTCTTTTTCTGTGCATTAATCTAAAATAAACAAAAAAGTATAAAGGGGTTGTTTGATCTTTTCTCTTTCTTCCATTACAAATAGTAAATGAAATGATCAGATATGGTGCTCCGTTGGATTTTTCTGACATCCTTTACTCTTCCCTGATGACCTCTGGCCTACTTTCTGTAAGATCTGAATTTCTGCAATCTGAATTTTAGAACATTGAATTTGATGATCTGAATTTTAGAACATTGAATTTGATGATCTGAATTTTAGAACATTGAATTTGATGATCTGAATTTTAGAACATTGAATTTGATGATCTGAATTTTAGAATATTGAATTTGATGATCTGAATTTCTTCTTCATCTGAAATCTTGAATCTGTATTTTCAAAAACTGAATATTTCCAGTCGATTAATTCAGAACAAAATATCTGCTGTTTGAAAATACATGTCTAAACAATTTCGACATAAAAACATTTCAGATGTGTTCAATTTCAAAGGTTCTATATTTAACATTTTAAAAAAATTCAAATTCAGAACGATGTAAAATGCAACATAATATTCAATTTTGTTAGATTACACTTGTCAATAATTCAGATTTATACAATTCAAATTCAGATCATTTTGTCATATTTCTAGCTCCATAGGGAAGACCTCCAAAACTAAATTAGGAAACTTTAAAATGGCTTAAAAGGGACGTAAGTGTTCCAAAAAATTGGGGAAAAAATCCAGCTCCAAAATTTATAGCATCTAAAGCAAAAAGTCAGTTGATTTCTCATATGCTTACATTGCTCAATGAACGTGCGAAGGAATCCAGTGACCCTACACGTGTCCTCAAGAGAGGCTTCGCTGTCTTCATCGTGTGTTGGCCAAAGAATCCTCTCTAAAATCATCTGACACATTGACAACATTGTCATTACTAAAGAATTGTAGAGCCCAACAACATTACATAAACTATCTGTATCTTACCAGTGGGGTGTACACTGTATCACAAGTCCTAGGAAAGAGAAGAGGAATAGTGTCTTTCCTCTCAGTCAGCAAAGGCCAGATCAAGGTTTCCTTCAAACCCCGTAGTTGCTTTACTTGCTTGGAGGTTCTTTCAAGGACCTTCATAATGTAATTTGTAATAGAAACATTACATTTATACATTTGCTACAGTATAAACAATAGTGCATACTTATGAAGCATGAATGAGCAGTTTGTCAAGCAGCCATCTTTTGTTCTCTGATGTCACACCAGGCAAATCCCAGGACACTGCAAGATCTGAAATGGCCCTCTTTTCCTCCTCTGATAATTCACCTGTGCCCTCCAACTGGTCAAAGTTATAATAAGTATATAAACTGCCCGGCCAAAAAAAAAGTGACGGTTTAAATCCTTGTTTATATTCAATTATGATCTGTCCCATGGCATGAAATTCTTATTTTATGAGGTTTTTCAACATTAATATGAGTTCCCCTAGCCTGAATGTTGTCCCCAAGTGGCTAGAAATTTTGATCAGTATAAAACGAGTTCAGGCTGTCTTTCTCTGCCTTTGAGAAAATGAGAGCCCAGATGAGCTGATCTTGAATTCTCCTGTTATGACGTCATACCAGGAAAGGTTACCGCCCCTTCCTCTGCTTTACCCGCCCAGAGAATTAGTAGAAAAAGGAGACAGCACAGGCTTTACCATAAGGATTTAACAGCACCGCCACAAACAGTGAGTAACAGTGTTCATTAATGCCTTATCTAGGATCAATGAGTTCTGATGTGTAGCTAATCATTCAAGTTCACTCAGACTTTCTTTCTAAATCGTTTAAAACTGTCAGTCTTGCAGCTGGCCGTCTTGATGCATCAGTGAATCAAGCCAGTGACTAAAACCATCAACTTAACGTTGTTTCTGTTAGCAGCATGAGACAAATCTGTTATTTAAATGATTAAACTACAGAGAGCATTCAAAGAACACTCTTTATAATGTTCGGATTGGTCAATCACACGTTTGAATGACGCTGCTCATTATGCTCAACAGAAGCTCTTACTGTATTCATGTCGTGTTTGTTGTTAGCTGTGGTGAAAGCATTTTGTGAGAGAAATAACGTTGCAAAGTTCACTCGTGTTTATTCAGAGCTCTCAGATACAAACAAAATAAACTAGCGCTCTCAAAAACTCGGTTATAACACTTCCTCAACAATCCTTCCCCAGCTCCGTTTCTCTCCGTCTCTCTCTCGACTGGCAGCGCTGGACACATACTTCTGAGGCGCCTTATATGACAAAAGCGAAGCGAACCTCGCGAGAGAGACCAACAGTGTGCGAGAGATACCCAGCAGTCCGCGAGAGACCGACAGTGGGCGAGAGATGCCAACAGTGTGCGAGAGATACCCAGCGGTCTGCGAGAGACCGACAGTGCGCGAGAGATACCCAGCGGTCCGCGAGAGACCGACAGTGCGCGAGAGATACCCAGCGGTCAGCGAGAGACCGACAGTGCGCGAGAGATACCCAGCAGTCAGCGAGAGACCGACAGTGCACGAGAGATACCCAGCGGTCAGCGAGAGACCGACAGTGCGCGAGAGATGCCCAGCAGTCAGCGAGATGCCAACAGTGTGCGAGAGATACCCAGCGGTCAGCGAGAGACCGACAGTGCGCGAGAGATACCCAGCGGTCAGCGAGAGACAGACAGTGCGCGAGAGATACCCAGCGGTCAGCGAGAGACCGACAGTGCGCGAGAGATACCCAGCGGTCAGCGAGAGACCGACAGTGCGCGAGAGATACCCAGCGGTCAGCGAGAGACCGACAGTGCGCGAGAGATACCCAGCGGTCAGCGAGAGACCGACAGTGCGCGAGAGATACCCAGCGGTCAGCGAGAGACCGACAGTGCGCGAGAGATACCCAGCGGTCAGCGAGAGACCGACAGTGCGCGAGAGATACCCAGCGGTCAGCGAGAGACCGACAGTGCGCGAGAGATACCCAGCGGTCAGCGAGAGACCGACAGTGCGCGAGAGATACCCAGCGGTCAGCGAGAGACCGACAGTGCGCGAGAGATACCCAGCGGTCAGCGAGAGACCGACAGTGCGCGAGAGATACCCAGCGGTCAGCGAGAGACCGACAGTGCGCGAGAGATGCCGAAAATGCGCAAGTGATACCCAGCGGTCCGCGAGAGAGACCGAAAATGCGTAAGAGATGCTCACCGTGTCCGCGAGAGAGACTGACAGTGCGTCGGCATCACCTCAATCTGTTTATAATTATTATTATTAGCCTACAGATATTTATATGCTGTTTTATACTGTTCTGTATAACATACTTTTCTGTTTCCTATTATTACTTTGGTGGGGCAATTCTACTCTGTATATGTGGGCAAATGTGTCTGTAATGTCATGCCAATAAAGAAACTTGATCCGACTTGAACTTGTGTCAGTCGACTTAAACAGTGCGCAAAGGTTTGAACTAGTTTCCTTCAAGTTTAGTTAGGGTTTAGGCTATAGGCTATATACATTAGGCTACTATAACCAGTGGTTAAAGTGGGATTTGGCAGGCGGGGGAACCCTCAAATTTTGTGTAGGTGTAACAGAGAAAAATGACTCACCGTGGGACAACATATTGTATATTGTGATATAGCAATATTTTTTGGGATAAGAGTGTCACTGTGGCACCAAGGAGCACAATACTTATTTATTTGATAGCCTATATGGTTTTATTTTGGTCCATCATCTACACTGATATGATGTCTGGGTCAGCGAAGAAAGTAAACAGGTCCACCAATGTTTAGATTATGTTATTTTAAGCATTTTCATAAGTATTTCTTATAATTTATTGAAGGTTAAAACGTTTGGTAAATAAATAAATATTTAATACATTGATTCAGAATACATAGCCTACACACATTCATTATCTTATGCATAATCTGATTAATTTATTTTTCAACATTTAGCCTATTAATTGCACCTCTGAAAAATACTGGACTCTGGACCACATCGGTCTCTCTCGCGCACTGACTCTGGACCACATCGGTCTCTCTCGTGCACTTTCGGTCTCTCTCGCGCACTGACTCTGGACCACATCGGTCTCTCTCGTGCACTTTCGGTCTCTCTCGCGCACTGACTCTGGACCACATCGGTCTCTCTCGTGCACTTTCGGTCTCTCTCGCGCACTGACCCTGGACCACATCGGTCTCTCTCGTGCACTTTCGGTCTCTCTCGCGCACTGACTCTGGACCACATCGGTCTCTCTCGTGCACTTTCGGTCTCTCTCGCGCACTGACTCTGGACCACATCGGTCTCTCTCGTGCACTTTCGGTCTCTCTCGCGCACTGACCCTGGACCACATCGGTCTCTCTCGTGCACTTTCGGTCTCTCTCGCGCACTGACTCTGGACCACATCGGTCTCTCTCGTGCACTTTCGGTCTCTCTCGCGCACTGACTCTGGACCACATCGGTCTCTCTCGCGCACTTTCGGTCTCTCTCGCGCACTGACTCTGGACCACATCGGTCTCTCTCGCGCACTGACTCTGGACCACATCGGTCTCTCTCGCGCACTTTCGGTCTCTCTCGCGCACTGACTCTGGACCACATCGGTCTCTCTCGTGCACTTTCGGTCTCTCTCGCGCGCTGACTCTGGACCACATCGGTCTCTCTCGTGCACTTTCGGTCTCTCTCGCGCACTGACTCTGGACCACATCGGTCTCTCTCGTGCACTTTCGGTCTCTCTCGCGCACTGACTCTGGACCACATCGGTCTCTCTCGTGCACTTTCGGTCTCTCTCGCGCACTGACTCTGGACCACATCGGTCTCTCTCGCGCACTGACTCTGGACCACATCGGTCTCTCTCGTGCACTTTCGGTCTCTCTCGCGCACTGACTCTGGACCACATCGGTCTCTCTCGCGCACTGACTCTGGACCACATCGGTCTCTCTCGCGCACTTTCGGTCTCTCTCGCGCACTGACTCTGGACCACATCGGTCTCTCTCGCGCACTTTCGGTCTCTCTCGCGCACTGACTCTGGACCACATCGGTCTCTCTCGCGCACTTTCGGTCTCTCTCGCGCACTGACTCTGGACCACATCGGTCTCTCTCGCGCACTTTCGGTCTCTCTCGCGCACTGACTCTGGACCACATCGGTCTCTCTCGCGCACTTTCGGTCTCTCTCGCGCACCGACTCTGGACCACATCGGTCTCTCTCGCGGACTTTCGGTCTCTCTCGCGCACTGACTCTGGACCACATCGGTCTCTCTCGCGGACTTTCGGTCTCTCTCGCGCACTGACTCTGGACCACATCGGTCTCTCTCGTGCACTTTCAGTCTCTCTCGCGCACTGACTCTGGACCACATCGGTCTCTCTCGCGGACTTTCGGTCTCTCTCGCGCACTGACTCTGGACCACATCGGTCTCTCTCGTGCACTGACTCTGGACCACATCGGTCTCTCTCGCGCACTTTCGGTCTCTCTCGCGCACTGACTCTGGACCACATCGGTCTCTCTCGTGCACTTTCGGTCTCTCTCGCGCACTGACTCTGGACCACATCGGTCTCTCTCGCGGACTTTCGGTCTTTCTCGCGCACTGACTCTGGACCACATCGGTCTCTCTCGCGCACTTTCAGTCTCTCTCGCGCACTGACTCTGGACCACATCGGTCTCTCTCGCGGACTTTCGATCTCTCTCGCGCACTGACTCTGGACCACATCGGTCTCTCTCGTGCACTTTCGGTCTCTCTCGCGCACTGACTCTGGACCACATCGGTCTCTCTCGCGGACTTTCTGTCTCTCTCGCGCACTGACTCTGGACCACATCGGTCTCTCTCGCGGACTTTCGGTCTCTCTGGCGCACTGACTCTGGACCACATCGGTCTCTCTCGTGCACTTTCGGTCTCTCGCGCGCACTTTCGGCATCTCTCGCGCACTGTCCGTCTCTCTCGCGGACACGCTGGGCACCTCTCGCGCACTGTCGGTCTCTCTTGCGCACTGACTCTGGACCACGTCGGTCTCTCGCGCGCACATTCGGCATCTCTCGCGCACTGTCGGTCTCTCTTGCGCACTGACTCTGGACCACGTCGGTCTCTCTCGCGTACTTTCGGCATCTCTCGCGCACTGTCGGTCTCTCTCGCGCACTTTCGGCATCTCTCGCGCACTGTCGGTCTCCCTCGCGAGGTTCGCTTCGCTTTTGTCATATACACAAATCCGGCGAAACACGGAAGTAAAGCATCGCCGCCATTACTGCGTGCCTTGGTGCTAAGAGCAGTGCGTACACGAAAACACTTCTCAAATGAGGTTAATAGCTTAACAATGACTGATTCTCCTCTCATGTCATGTTTAAAATAGCCTACCTTTTTTTCCCTTATAAATTATTTTTATTTTTGTTACGAATGCATACTATTATTTTTCCCCCTGTTTGTATTAAGGAATTTAAGAGCTGCTCCCTTAGGCTATATCTTTTCTGTATCCTATTTCGAATTCGAAGAAGTTGATTTTATGCAGCGATATTTGTTTGTAAATCTTGATACTTTCAATAATAAAATTAATTGATTAATATATAAATAAATAGCAGCGCGCGGCAGTAATGCACGGTGCGCTGTGATGAACGTAAAGAAAACCACTTAAAGACAGAGAATAATTAAAACATACGTGTCCATTACAAACGGACCTAGTCACAATTAACGTTAGACATATATGAAACGATCAGTTTACAAAAAAATATGGCCTTATTAAATCAGCACGTAAACTTGCGTGACCTACCGATGTGCTCATGCATATGTTCACAAGCTGCAATAAATAGCCACGACCAGTTGTAGCAATAGAATACATCTTCCTAAAGGTATAAGATTATTTTATTAATCATCTGGCATGCGATGAGCGTCATAACCTAAACTACAGGGCATGAGTTCGGGATGGATTGGCCGGATACTGCATCCTACATCACAGCTCAGCCGCTGCGTATGAATCACAGTGTCGTGAGGCAGTGGACTCGTACCATAATATGTCAGTAACAATAGAGAAAACTACAAAGTTACATTTGTGTAATTGGGACTTAAAGTCCCTTTGTAACAGGCACGTATGTTTTATTTATTTTCTGTTATCATTTACAGCGCATCGTGCATTACTGCCGCGCGCTGCTCTAAGTGCAGCATAAGTCCTCATAACTGTTCGTTATTTCATGTTCTTAAAACGTGTTTGTGTAAAACAATTCCGTGATCACGGAAAGCAGGGCCCTAACATTAGCAACACAGCTCACAATGACAGTGTTCAGTTTTATTGCTGTCTTAATTACATTACATTTGGTAGACGCATTTATACATTAATACATCCTGTTGTCAATAAATTACCTTTCTGTAAGTTTTGGCCAATGCCTGACATCATCTACCCAATGTTCCCTTTCACCAGACATTTTATTTAATGTGCAGGATCCGCTTTCATTGAAATGTCATTAGAGGACACCGGCAAGTGTCACACCGTCACGCACTTCGCAGGCACGCAGTAATGGCGGCAGGCAAGATGGCGGCGCCCATAAAGTTTGCGGCGGATTTGTGCTTGCGCCTGACTAAACCACGCCCCCATCTGCACGTTATCTAATTTTAAATGCAAAAATGTCAGCCAATCACAACAGTGGGTGTTTTCACTGAAGACTCACAGCACAAACGCCTCTTGAAACAGAGAATATGCCCGTCTCTATAAACAGAGGGCTAATATCAGTATAGAAAAAAAAGGCTTTTATTTCTAAATTATGACACTTTTTGATGTAAAAACCATACTATCAATATAAGTACACCCCAGGAAACATTATAAAACAATAAAACAACCCATGCCATGGGACCTTTAAGAAATGGAAAGCTACCCACTCCATTTTTTAGAGTTAAAAGATGTTTAGCCAAACATAACATGCTAAAACAATAATCACTCCAATAATGATCCATTAATAGTCTCTTAAGTATTTCCCTTAAATTCCAAACAGCAACTTTTTTTTGGCCAGGCATTGTAATTGAGATTTTTATTTATCTGATATATTTAATGAAAATGAATAAGAGTAAAGATTAACTAACCATCTCTATTGCTTGACGGACATCAGTGTCCGCACAGTCCAGTATATCTATTGTGGCAGTTTCAGGGGATCCACCAAAAAGCATGTGGATTATTGCTGGGCTTAAACCAGTTACACAGCAAAAAACATGGGAGATTTATCACCACGGGTGTTAAAATTATCACTTTCCGGGTGAACATACAGGTCCATCTTTGCTAGTGTTAAAACAACACTGACGAAAGTGTTCGTTATACAAACACTGTGTTAGTGTTTCTTTTTAGTCACTCAAGGTGTTGAGAAATGTATTACTCATAAGTGTACTTTTAACACTTTATGGTGATTAATCTCACACACCCAGTGTATTTAATGTTTATTTAATGTAAAATTTAATTTAAAATGGCACTGTGAATGCAATTTAAAATAATTTATATATATATATATATATTATTTTATTTTTTTCCCCCCAAAAATCAAGTGAATACAAATTTATTTGAATATTTATTGAAATTGTAATATATCAATTCCATTACATTTATGTATTTGGCAGACACTTTTATCCAATGTGACTTACACTGCATTCAATACCATTTTTAATAAAAAAAACATTTTTGTCAGTTCTTGACATCGAATAAATTTACATTTACATTTGGCAGACGATTTTATCCAAAGCGACTTACATTGCAATCAATGTACGCATTTTTACATTTTGTCAGTCCTTGCTTTCCCAATTAATCGATCCCACAATCTTGGCGTTGATAGCGCTCCTCAAAATGATCCAAACACATAGTATCGTTCCTGTTAAAGAGACAAATTTGGTTAAAACAAACACATTAAAAAAATCTAAGATATAAAATTTCAAACATCTTCAATCAACAAGCAGAGATACTTACATAGCCTGTCTTCCTTTCAGGATCGTTTAGGTTTGTAGACTAATAATGCCAAGGGCATATATAGATTGTGGCCTTAAGTGGTTTCCTTCTGCAATAATAAACAATATTCCATGAAACCAAAATCCTCCAAAGCAGAACGCAAACTAAAAGACTCAAAATAATCAGGTCACTTTGTGTTTTACTTCAGATTCTTTTTATACCAACACATAGCAAGAAAACGTTATATTCAAAACATAAGCACTACTGTTACAGATTTACAATGCTACAACTAGAAAAGGCTAGAACTAAGTTGTACAGAAAAAATCGCGCATGGAAGGGCACTAATGCATGTCTGCTCAACTAATACAAAATAAGACAAAAATGTCAAATAGTACGAGTGTGTAATGTCATGGAATGTATACGCCAAAACTCATTTCGGCGTGAATATGATACGCTGTTTTTCTCGTGCATATGATACACACTTTATGGCGTATGACACGCTCTCTTTGGTAGGTTTAGGGTAGTGGGGTGGGGGGTTCGTATGTATAATACGCTATAAAATGCGTATCATATGCACGCAAAAAACAGCGCATCAAGCATGGACCACCATGCAGGAATGAGTGCCCGATTATACGGCCTGCCATCACAAAGAAGTCACTATCTAAAAGACACTGTGATGTTGAGGGAATCAAGTGATCCTTTTACCCTCAAAAAGAAGAGTTCCTCCTGGCAGTTAAAGAAATAAAGCAATGCGACATGTATTACAATACAAATGCAAAACGTTTTTAATGTATAAACTAGGGCTGTCAAAAATAAGTTAACGCAAATTCATTTTAAAGGGACTAAATTTATTAACGCGCAATTAACGCAGTGCACATTTTCTGTTTCATCCGTGGCGTATCCCATAGTTGGAGAAATTGAGATAGCCATAGATGTAAAGGATGCAGCAGCAAATATTAATAGGGAAAAAAAGGGTTAGCATTAATATTAATATTCTAAACCAAAAGTGCAGTTATTACCTACAAGCTACCACATTTTCTCCAGGTCGAAAGATAAGTGCGCTTTTACACTGAGCACATTCTCTGCAGTCTGAGCGCGAATATATTTTAATCGATTGACAGCCCTAGTATAAACCATAAGGCCAATGCCAAGTAATTAACTGTTAATGCCAATAAATTGCTGTAAACGTCTTTCAAAGTTATCCTAAGAAAACAGAAAAAGAAAGAATATGTATTAAGTCACTAACCAAGTTGTAGTTCAAAACCATGCTGGAGTTTTGACATGAGTGTTGCGAAAACATCTCAACATCTCGAAAACGAGTCACGCCGTCTCCAATTGCAGGATCACCTTGAAAGTAAAAGTATAATAGACGTTAACGCAAACAACAACCATACCTATTACATTATAGCAGGGATGTCCAATCCTGCTTGTGGAGGGCAGAGGTTAGCGCCAACCATGATTATAAACACATCTGATCCAGCAAATTAAGGCCTTCAGAATCTAAAGAAACTTCAAGCCAAGTCTGTTGGAGCTGGTTAGAACTTAACTCTGCAGGACAGTGCCTTCCAGGAGCAGGATTGGACACCCCTGCATTATAGGATTTACTTTACCTACCATGTAGTGTACATTTTAAAGGACAAGCCCATTCTACATTTGCCATCTTGTAGAAAGTCAAGATTGCTCTCTCCCTGTCTTCAGGACTGTCTCTCATGTCCATTTGGAAACTGAGCTCCTTTCCCGTTTCATATGTCTTCAATAGGTTTTCTCTGTACTTCTTTGAGGCCTTTGTTGCACCTGGGTTAAAATTTCCAATCTAAAACAAGAGACATTATCCAGAGCGACAAACATTAACCGGCATCTGGTCAGATAAAGACAACAAAAAAAGAAGAGGAGGAGGAAAAACCTGTAGTCTTTGAAGACTATGGGTGCATGTTGTATTTTAAAATGCATTATTGAGTGATTTAAACTTACAAAACTGTAGGGCTGCCCTCAACTTAAGATTTTTCATTGCAATCATATACAATTTTTTCCAGGATGAAAAATGCAGAAATCTGTATTTCTCTGCTTAATTAGCCATATCCTAATTAGGAGATAAGTTGTGCAAGTCAGCTATACCAATCATCAAGTTCAGTGCCCTCTTGATCAATTGTGATTATCTGTGAAACTGTCATGCTTTCTTGATCTTGCATTGTGAAGTCTCTGATGCTGGGATTTACAACATTTCTCTCCTGCCTCACAACTGTACTTTCAGAGTTGCTTGAAGTGGCCCTTTCTGTAGCTCTCACACTCACTACCTCACCACTGACCTCCACTGTCCTTAAGAAAAGGGGCAAAAACAGACTATGTTTAAAGCAAAAATAATAATTGTCATCAATCTATCATCCTAATGTGGTTCCAGAACACAAATTAAGATGACATTTAGTAACTAGGAGGGTTTATAAATACATTGAATGGTTCAAACTGACAAAGTCTACTGTAACTCAGATAATGGTTCTGTCCTGTGAGCCCAAACCAAGGATAAATAAACATTTCCACAAGAGATTCCACATAAAAAAAAAAAAAACATAAATACCTCATACACTCATCACTGTGAGACTTGATAGCTGTAAAGGGGAATTCATCACCACATTTTTGACACATTTTTGAGGTGGTCCGATTAATTCATCTCTGTTTAGAGTTGCCTTCAAAAAATAATTACAAGAAAATAAAATCACAAAAAATAATTACAAGAAAATAGTTCATACATTTACATACTTTTGTTTTATGAAAATGTTAAAACATTGAATGTTTGAAGTATGTAACTTACTGATTCGACTTCTAAGTTTCGCTGAAGTGGACGTATAAATATAGTTGCATGGCCAATTTGGTTTTGAGGATCTTTCAGGTTCTTCACGTTGTATCCTTCATTTGGACATGGTATCAAGCTGAGGCAGCGGCTACGTGTGTTACCCAATATTTTTAACAACTCAAACCCACCACCATCGTTGAGTTTTGGAAAATGAGAATGGGTTATTGAATCTTTGACTCAACCGATTTGTTCAAACACTGAATCATTCAGTAATGGAAACACGGTCGAGTGTTGCTGTGAGATGAGTTATCGTTCTGCAGTTTGGAACTATTTTTGCTGCTGAAATAGAACAAAAACAGCATCAAAAATAGTTATTTTTTGTTATTGCCGTTTTAATCAGGCTAGGCTACTTGTCCGTTCAGGCAAGTAAAAATCTCTTAAACTTGCCCCTTCAAAAAATTCACTTGGACAAGCGTTAAAGGGTTAGTTCACCCAAACATGAAAATAATGTCTTTAATTCATTACCCTCATGTTGTTCCAGACCCATAAGACCTCCTTTCATCTTTGGAACGCAAATGAAGATATTTGTGTTGAAATTTGATGGCTCAGTGAGGCCTGTATAGCCAGCAATGACATTTCCTCTCTCAAGAGCCATTAATGTACTAAAAACATATTTAAATCAGTTAATGTGAGTGGTTCAGTATTACTATTATAAAACAATGAGAATATTTTTGGTGTGCCAAAAAAACAACGACTTATATAGTGATGGCCGATTTCAAAACACTGCTTCCTGAAGCTTTGGAGCTTTATGAATCAGTGTTTCAAATCAGCGGGTCACAGCGCTTAAGTCACGTGCTTTCAGCAGTTTGGCGGTTTGACATGCGATCCGAACAACTGATTAATAACGCTCTGAAGCTTCAGGAAGTAGTTTTGAAATCGGTCAATCTGTCAAGTTATTTAGTTTAATAAATTACATTATTTAAACTTTTGGGCGAACTAACCCTTTAATGTCGAGCCCTGCTAGGACAAATCTGACAGTTATCGCTTTTATTTGACTTCCTGTTCAGTTCAGTTTTAAAAAGCTCTGGACAACTTTTGTATTGCATGTCAAGATAGTTAAAATGACTACTGATAAACCTTACTATTTTTAAAAGAATTTTGTTAATAAATTGCACGGTTTTGGGTTCCATAGTATCTAATGACAAGCATTCCTTAAATTACTTCTTTGTATTCAGAATAAAGAAGTTTCCACAGGTTTACAAAAATTTGAGGGTGAGTAAATTATAACAGAATTTCCATTTTTGGCTTAACTACCCCTTTAACAGTAAAAACATAAGAATTAAAAATCCAAATAAGTTCAAGAAAACCTCACTTTCAAACAAAACTAACATTCCAATCAGCTGCTTTTTACATACCTTTAAATGTGAGACGTTTCTCACCTAACCCAGCTACAACAATCTGTCTTTAGCACAGCGATTCGGTACTAAATCAGAATTTTTGTCATTGAGACAGCAGAAATTGTGAGTGAAGCTGCAAGAAACTGGACGGCTCATCACAGGCAAGCTTGTTCATCTTGCAAATCCTCTTCCTCTGTTATACAGTGTAAAAAGTCTTGCAACTTCAGCTAGAAAGTGTAGGAAAGTAAATAAATCGTCTCAGGTTACGTATGTAACCATGGTTCCCTGAGAGGGAACGAGACGCTGCGTCGAAACGCTAGGGGACGCCTCTGCGTGCCATGTCATGAAGCACTTGTGTAATCAGTCCAATAGCAGGACGATACGTCACGGGCGGGTGACGTCATCGACCAGGAAGCTATAAAGCATGCCCGGACCAAACAGTCACTAGCTTCTGAAAAAGTCGAACAATCGATCACAGGCATGCCGGGAGTATGGCATCTCGACGCAGCGTCTCGTTCCCTCTCAGGGAACCATGGTTACATACGTAACCTGAGACGTTCCCTATCTCGAGGGAACTTCGAGCTGCGTCGAAACGCTAGGGGACCTCAATACCCACGCCGCCAGAGTCCCAAATGTCTGTATGTGTGATTTAACCCAGAAACACCCGGGACCCCGGAGTAGAGGCTACGTCCAGATTGTAAAACCTCACAAACGTATGCGGAGAGGACCACCCAGCCGCATCACAAACCTCTGACAGTGAAACTCCCGAAATAAGAGCCATAGAGGCAGCCATACTCCTAGTAGAGTGGGCACGGACCCTCATAGGTGAAGGATGTCCGACCGACTCATAAGCGAGTGAAATAGCCTAGACTATCCACTTGCTAAGCGTCTGCTTTGAAGCCGGTTTTCCCTTACTGGAGGACCCAAAACATACGAACAACTGTTCTGACTTTCGCCACAGGGCAGCTCTGTGGACATATGCATCTAGGGCCCTGACTGGACATAGCAGATTTAGCTTCTCTTGGTCTTGACTAGTGAACGGAGGCGGACAGAAAGCCTGCAGCATTACTGGTCCCGGCACGTTGGTCGGGACCTTGGGAACATATCCTTCCCTCGGGAAGAGAAATGCTTTCACCATTCTTTCAGTGATGAAATCGCTAGGAGAAACACTGTTTTTAGTGTGAGGAACTTTTCTGACACTTCCTCTAACGGCTCGAAGGGAGCCAACATAAGGCCTTCCAGCACTATGGCCAGGTCCCAAGTCGGCACCCTGGAGCGTGCCGCAGGTCTGAGCCTCAAGGTACCACGGAGGAAACGCGTGACCCACGGGTGTCTCCCTAATGATGCGTTATCTAATGGATTATGATACGCAGATATCGCCGACACATACACTTTCAGAGTCAACGGGGATAACCCTGCGGAGAATTTTTCTTGCAAGAACTCGAGAACTGAACTGACCGGGCAGTTAACAGGGTCCAAAGTCTGGTGCGTACACCAGGCGACAAAAACTCTCCATTTGAGTGCGTAAAGTCTCCTTGTGGATGGTGCTCTGGAGTGCAACATGGTCTCTATCACCTCAGTCGATAGACCCGTGTTTATGAACTGGGCCCCCTCAGGGGCCAAGCCCACAGTTTCCACAGTTCTGGGCGCGGGTGCAGTACTGACCCCCCGGCCTGTGAAAGAAGATCCCTCCTGACTGGGATTTCCCAGGGAGGACCCTCTAGGAGAGACATGATGTCTGAGAGCCATACTCGGCCCGGCCAGAACGGGGCTACCAATAAGAGCTGAACCCCGTCCCGGTGTACTCTCTCCAGCACTCCTGGGAGCAACGCCAGAGGGGGAAAGGCGTACAGACGCAGCCTCGGCCACGTCTGTACCATTGCGTCCAGCCCCAGTGGGGCTGGATGTGTGAGGGAAAAGAATGCTGGACAGTGTGTCGTCTCTCGAGACGCAAACAGATCCACCTGGGCTCGCCCGAAGCGGATCCACAGCTCCTCCACCACCTCGGGGTGGAGCCTCCATTCCCCCGGCACCACTCCCTGCCTCGACAGGGAGTCTGCCGCTACATTCAGGACCCCCGGGATGTACATCGCCCTGAGCGAGAGTATCTTGCCTTGGGCCCATATCAGAATGTGATGCGTGAGCTTCCACAACCGACGCGATCTCAATCCCCCCTGGTGATTTATATACGAGACCACCGAAGTGTTGTCTGACCGAACTAACACATGACGGCCCCGTAGGTCTGGGAGGAAGTGTTTGAGTGCTTGAAACACAGCCATCAGCTCCAGCTGGTTTATGTGCCAGGAGAGCTGATGGCCCCTCCACAGACCTTGGGCCGAGCGGCCACTCATGACCGCTCCCCAGCCAGTTAGGGAGGCATCCGTCGTTAGCATTACGCGACGACAAGGAGCCCCCAGAACTGGACCTTGGGAAAGGAACCAAGGATCTTTCCACTTCACCAAGGCACGTAGGCAGCGCCGCGTGACCTTGATTAGGCGAAAAGGGTTTCCCCTCGGGGAAAACCCCTTGGTCCTGAGCCACCACTGCAAGGGTCTCATGTACAGCAGGCCAAAAGGTATCACGTTGGACGCTGCTGACATTAAACCCAACACTCTTTGAAAGTGTTTGACAGTGAGTGACTGGCCTAGCTTTATCTGGTTGACGGTATTCAGGATCGTTTTTACCCTGGGCGGAGATAGCCGAGCCGACATCGTTCTCGTGTCCCAAACTACCCCCAGAAAAGTAATGCTCTGCTGTGGTGCCAACATACTTTTCTTTTCGTTCAACCTTAGCCCCAACACCTTCTTGTGGGCGAGAACAGCATCTCGATGCTGAACCGCCAGTTGTTTCGACTGTGCTAACACTAGCCAATCGTCGATGTAATTTAGCACGCGGATGCCCTGGAGTCGCAGCGGAGCCAGAGCTGCATCCACGCACTTCGTGAAAGTGCGGGGCGATAAAGCTAGACCGAATGGCAGCACTCGATATTGGTACGCTTTTCCCCCAAAAGCGAACCTGAGGAACTGTCTGTGCTGCGGAAGGATGGAGATGTGGAAGTACGCATCTTTTAAATCTATCGTGACACACCAGTCCTCGGACCTGATGTGACACACGATCTGTTTTATCGTGAGCATTTTGAATTTTAATCTTTTTACTGCTCTGTTTAGATGACGCAGATCTAAGATAGGCCTTAATCCCCCATCCTTCTTTGGAACTATGAAGTACCGGCTGTAAAACCCCGACTCTCTGCAGTGGGGAGGGACCCGTTCTATAGCCTCTTTTCGCAGAAGAGTCTGTACCTCTTGTTCCATTACCAGAGCCTGCTCGGGGCTTACTACCGTGGCAGTAACCCCGTTGAACACGGGCGGGTGTAACCAGTATTGAATTCTGTACCCTTTTTCTATTGTACGCAGGACCCATTCTGAGACATTCGGCAGAAGTTTCCACGCTGCCAGAAAATCTACTAAGGGAACCAGCCTCTCAAGGCTGGTCTCTGGATTTTCCTGTGTGGTCAGCCCGGTGTCCTGTAACGGATAACCGGCAGGTAGCAACCGAACTGACCGCCCAGGGGCCCTCCCGAGAGGGCGCGAACATCCCCAAGCCGCTACGTTTCCGGGCGGACATGGAGATATGCGTTCGCCGGGGACCGCCGCGCCCTGAAGCACCAATGGTGGCAGGGTTGGCAGACCGCCCCCCCGATGGCACCGGGAAAGAGCGGGCGCCTCGGCGAGCCGCACTTTCCCGGAGGGGACTGCCATCGGAAGCCCTGCGCTCTTGGCGTCAGGACTTCTTAGCCGAGGCCTTCCTAGCGATAAGGACGGTCCTCAGATCCGTCCTACCGCGGGAAGGTCCCGGCTGAGCGCGTCGCCCGGACCCCCGTTCTCTCTGCGGGGGGGCCCGAGCGCCCACGCTCTGCTTTTGCTGCGCTCGATGCGCTACGGAGGAGGACGTACTCGGCTGGGGCTGCCCCCGCCCGGCAGCCCCTGGGGGATATGTTTTTCGGGGGAGAAATTTTTGAAAGGCTGCAGCCTGCCTTCTGGCCTCTTGGTAACGGTCGACGACTGTTGTTACTGCATCACCAAAGAGACCAGAAGGCGAGACGGGCGCGTCCAGTAGGAATTTTTTATCCCTCTCCTTTATGTCAGATAGGTTTAACCATAAATGTCTCTCCGTGGCCACCAGGGCTGCCATAGAGCGGCCGATGGATCTGGCCGTCTCCCTGGTGGCACGAAGAGACAAATCTGCCGCCCGTCTAATTTCAGCTATCGTCTCTCTCCCCACTTCCTCAGTTTCCTCATTTATATCCCCCAATAAATCTGCCTGATATGCTTGCAGAACGGCCACCGTATGTAAACAGGCGGCCGCCTGCCCGGCCGCCGAGTACGCCCTGCGGGGCTTGCAGCGACGATGCTGACTCGGGGGAGAGATAGCTCGCGAGCGTCTCTTCCACCCGCGGCATCGCCGCATAACCATGAGCCTTCAACCCGTTTATGTTTGAATATTCAGATGTTGACGGGTTGAAAACTCTGGCTGACGCTGGTTTAGCCCAGGACCTCGACACCTCGGTGTGGAGGTCCGGGAAAAATGGCAAGCCCCGCTTAGGAGGTTGTGTATATGAGGGTAAGAATCTTTCATCTAGCCTGCTCTGATGTTGGCGTGTTTCATACTGCTCGGCCGGCCAGTCTAAACTCAATCTGGCAACGGCACGAGTCACAACCTCCATAAGCTCCTCCTGTGCGTGTGTGTGCAGTGGTGGAAGTAATTCGTCAGACATTTCAACACTAACAACATCCAGTTCCTCGGAACTGGAATGCTGCGGCTGATCACGAGCCTCAGCGCGAGCGGAAGAAACCGCAGAGCATGCTTCCAACTCACGAGCTGAGGCTTGAGATCCAGTGGGTAAAGGCAAAGATAGGGGATCACCCGTCTCTAACCCCGCCACCAGATCTAACTGCGATCCCCAAGACGCGAGCCTTCGCTGTGCCTCGGCAACAGCGGTACCCGAGCCCTGAGGACCGCGAGCCAAAGCACTCTCCTCAAAGAGTGCCCGGCGTGATCAGAAATATCAATTGCAATACAATTTTTCCTGACCCGTCAAATTGACAGGTTGTGTTTTTTTTCTTCATATTTTAGATTTTAGCAGCAAAAAACAAAACAAAAAAAAAACAAACAAAAAAAACACTACTGCACAATAACCACTAATTTGTATAATATTTAATTTGGCATTTTCTATGTGACAACTTTATGATTTAAGTACTATAAATAGTTGTGCATAAAACGTATGGTTTGAAAGCATGTAACAGCTAATTTTTCAGGAGTTCATTATTTAAACTATACGGATTTCATTTTTTTTTTTTTTAACCTAGTTGACAATCATGGGAAGAACCTAAAAATCCAAGGCCACGTTGCCCAAAAGTGCCGTGGGCCAATGGTAGAAATTCTGGCCTGGATTGTTTAGATTTTAATTTAATTGGTGGTTGAGAAATGCAAATATTTCAGTTATTTGGAGTAAGTTATATGATTTTTTTCTTCTTCTCATGATTACATACCAGCCAGACTAGAAACCAACCATCCACTGGGTGTCCGATTCTAGGAGACGATGTTGATGGTCCCAGACTCGATGGCAGTGACGATGCTGTGAGGGACAACATAAGTTGTTTCAGCTTTGTGTTTTTTTATTTTTGGAAAATATTTCGACATAATGAGAAATATGTGAAAATAACTTACAACTCTCCAGCTGATCTGCCACATCGCGTAACAATTTTGACAGTGAGTTACTACTTGCCGCCATTTTCTCGAATACTCTAACTCTACTCTACTAGATGGCCTGACCATTCTGTGCTTGAGCTCTCAACCAATGATGCACTAAAGCTACAAAAGGACCGCCCTCCTCAAAATAAATGAATCAATGAATCAATAAATCTAAAAATAAATACATGTGGGAATAAATACATTTAAAAATATAAAAAAATTAAAATATAAATATAAAAATAAATATATAAATTAATTAACAAATAAATAAAAGTTACAATATTTAATATATATATATATATATATATATATATATATATATATATATATATATATATATATATATATATATATATATATAACAATAAATATTAAATTAAGGTGAAAAAATAATAACATTTTTAATTGAATCATGTTTATTTTATCAAGTCATTTATTCCTTTATTTATTTTCCTATTATCACATTTATTTGTCTATTTATTTATTTATTTATTCGGTTATATATTTGTTCATTTATTTATTTATTCATTTATTTATTTATTTAATCATTCATTTATTTATTTATTTTTAATTTATGCAGGGTTGGTCCTCCATAGTTTACTTCAAAGTCTTCTATGTGGCACGCCCATAAAAACCTGTAAGAAAAAGTGTTCCATGAGACAGGCTAAAAACCAGGGTCAAAAATATCCTATTTCTTTTTTATTATGATGTTTTTGAATGTAAAAATAACACGAACATCCTAAGTTGACCTCAGACAACAGTAAATTTTTTAAAAAGCCAGTTCATGACCCCTTTAACATTATGTGGATTGTTGCCTGTGTTCTCTTCATTTAATATATTTTAGTTGTTCTTTCTGCAAGATACATCATCTTCGTTTCGATTTTACAAGCAACCGTAAAATACCAGAATTTCACCTCTAACAGCACAATACGAATGCCTCCGGCCATCCCTCCCGATCATGGCCCCCGGGTTACAGAATCCCACAAATCACGGGTTGCCTGTATAATATGGGTTGCATGTAGACCATACCAATTTGTGCATCAATGTGTGTAACGTGTGCTGAAAGTGCAACAATTTTAGGAAACTTGTAGGCTATTCAATATACGACATGAAGGATCACGAAATCAAACTATGTCCACAAAAAAACAAAACATTAACTTACACACAAATAACTTTGAATGTGTCAATATGAGTTGACACAAATTACTTTATCTGAACCCAGAGGAAAAACTGTTTGCTCATTGGTTGCTTTTTCTAAGCTTAGGAGACAGTTGTGATTCTCCTGTTTCTTGATTAAGTGCCAGTTGTTTATCAGATATTTCTTCTAAAATTCCTTTGGAGAAACAAATATAGACACAAATGAGAGATGTCTAAGAGAGTCAAAACTGAGATTGTGGTAAGAGAAGCTTGGAAAATCTCTTTATTGTCTAAATTAGGTGTCAGCTTTGTCTTCCCATGTTTCTCCTAAAATCCATTAGGAAAAATAAGAGTAGACACAACTGAGACATGAGAAATATCTGAGAATAATTTGAGATTCTTATTTAACTCTTGTTGTAGTATCAGCAGTCTCAGATGTTTTTCCTAAAATCCATTAGAGAAATAAGAGTAAACACAACTGAGACATGAGAAATATCTGAGAAAAAGGAGTACAAAATGAGAAACATAAGCGTTCTCTTTATTGTCTTGCTTCGTTTTTTGTTTTTTTTCTTTCTTTCTTTTTTTTGTGACATTGGGGTTTACGTTAGTAGTAGTTGGCGAATCCCAAAAAGCATTGCAGCTCCTTGATGGTGCTAGGCAACAGCCAGTGAGTGATGGTTTCCACCTTCCTCTGGTCCATCTTGACTCCGTGGTTGTCGATGATGTACCCAAGAAACTGGACTGAATGGAAACTGGATAGAGATATGGAACTCACAACCTGAGGTAGAGCTGATGGTCTCTGAGCTTTTGAAGAACTTGACGGACATGCCCTTCATAATTCCTCAGCTTACTTGAATAGATGAGGATATCATCAATATAGACCAGGAGTCAGGAACCTTTTTTGACTAAAGAGACATTTTTTTCATTTTTGGTTAATGCATTTTTTCAAAAGAGCCACATTAAAAAATAATATACTATTATTATTAAAAAACTTGTTTTTTTTCCCCAAAAAATGTTCAACAGTAGACTAATTATTAGGTCCACAGTCAACTAAAAACAAACAAATATGCAGCAAACAATAAATAAGTTGCAATATTATTGCAGAGAGAGAGAGAGAGAGAGAGAGAGAGAGAGAGAGAGAGAGAGAGAGAGAGAGAGAGAGAGAGAGAAAGAAAGAGAGAGAGAGAAAGAGAGAGAGAGAGAGAGAGAGAGAGAGAGAGAGAGAGAGAGAGAGAGAGAGACGACTAGTCTGAGTCTAGTCAGAGACGACGTTCTAAACAGACGCACTGGTTATGAGCTCCTGTTAATCCACAAAAAGTATTGCTGTTGACTGAGGTAAAAACTCAAACTCTGTCCTTAACCTGTGCCTTAACACTTATAGTAGTATAAAACTACAGTAGCGACGTGAAAAACACGAAAAAGAGCCGCGACTGCGAGTTACAGTATCAGCCGTCAGAGAGAGCGAGCGAGAGAGAGAGATAACCTCAGGATTCCCCTCTGCAGAAGAGGATATTCATGCTGAAAGGGATCATCAAACAACAAAACAACAAAACAACAACAACTAAGAGGAAAACTTACAAGAGAGGTAAAGACTTTTTGAACAGACAGTGCTATTTCATACCTCTATTGAGTTTTGCTTAGAAGGACAGCACAGAAGACATTTTGGACAAAACTGGAACTTTAAAGACACAGATTTCTCTCAAAATTCAGTGAAGGTTGTATTATTGCCTTTTTGGGCTTATTTATTGGTTTTATCCCTTGGTATCTTCACTGAGAGAAAACAAACAAAAATAAACAAAAAACTGGCAGTTAAGTTGGTTGATTGTTTACATTCTAAATCAGCGATGGCCTGTGCATCTTTTAAATCAGCGTTGGCCTGTGCATCTTCATCATCATCCTGGCCTCGCCCCTTCATCTACCATCAGAAGAGTTCTGAGCACTCCAGCCACAGTGTCAGGCCTAAACAACCCAAATATGTGGAGGCCATCCCATTACACTACCCTAAAGATGTCACAAATGAATCGGCACGGAAAGTCTACAAAAACAAAAGACTGGCAGACAATCCAGAAACACTTTTTGCAGACCTACATAAAGATGGCAGCATAAGTAACCTCATATTCTACACCAACAAGCCCTATGCATGGCATAAGGCTATCATTGCACACTACCCCTCTGCTGAAAGAAAAGGTATCTGCGGGGGTTTCCAGCTAAAAATAAGAAACGAGGAAGACACCACAACCACCAACGTAAATATCTATAAAACAACAGGTATAGTGGTGATAAAAAGCATTAATGGGCTCTTCGAACAAGACTTCCTCTGCATCAAAGATAGAGTACAGAAAGAGACCACTAGCAGCGACCAAGTAATCACTCCTGAGGAGTCAGTCTCCCACAGCAGCACAGAACAGACCGAAGAACCCCATCCACACTGCTATTGCACTGACATGAGGGAGCGATTCACAGAGCTAGAGGGAGAAGTGGTCCAGCTCAAGGAGATGATCTTCTCCCTGCAAACAGCTCAGACAACAGACCAGCCCAGCAACAGCCCCACAGCCCTGCACAGAGACAGGGACAGCCTCAGGAGAGAGCTGTCTACACTGCAGAGCGAGGTGAAGGAGCTCCGGCAGGAGAGAGAGGGCTTCAGGGCTCAGCTGGACACACTGGAAACACAGCTATTACAACAGACTGACTTACACAGGACACAACTATCGGCAATGAGGAAAGAAATAAGTGAACTGAGGCAGAACAGAGGAGCACAGCCCAGCGAATTCAGCTCATCAGAGGAAGCGGTGGAGGAGGACACTCTTCACCCTGATCACAGCTCCCAAACATCAGAGCTTCAGCACAGTCAGAATCCTCCTCTTCCATCAGACTCTTCCCTCATCCCACAACCAGCCTCACACTCAGACGACACCTCCACACCAACAGAAGGAACACTACGACCGGAAGTTGCTCTTTTGATTGACTCAAACGGGAAATTTATCGATGAAAAGAAGCTTTTTCCTAGACACAGAGTGGCCAAACTCTGGTGTCCGAACACTCAGAGCGCACTCAAATGGCTAAGTGTTGACAAACTGGGATCCCCAAGCCATATCATAATCCACACCGGCACAAATGATCTGAGAGCCCAACAGGAGAGGGTGGCAGCATCACTACAAACAGTGATTGAAAAGGCCTCAATCACCTTCCCAAAGGCTAAAATCATCATCTCCACACTGCTGCCCCGAAAAGACTTCCACCCTGACACTATCCAGCGGGTGAATGCCCACCTCTCCCGCACCTGTGCTCTTAAACCCAATGTGCACCTGGCACACCACCCTACCCTGGACCCCACATGCCTCTACGACCATGTCCATCTCTACAAAACAGCTGTTCCTGTCTTCGCCAGGACCCTAAAAGGTGTGGCCCTGAGTCGGAACCACAACAGAGTCCAACAACCTCCACTCAGACCTGTAAGAAAGCCCAGTATACCCCCAGAGAGAACATCCAGAAGACAACAGCACTTACACATGCTGAGGCCATCTCAGCCAGCACCTGAGCATCTCCTCCCAGCCTTCACATCCTCATATCCAGCACATCAAGCCAGGCCAAAGCCCCTCCTGCCGACCCCCTGCCCTCCTCATACCCCACAGGCCCCGGGAAGACTCAGCTACGCTCAGATAGTGAGCAGAAGATCCACAACAGCACCAGAGCAAGCCACATCAACAGAGCTAAGAGACATCCGTCAGATGCTCAACCTCATCTGCTCACACCTACTGTCATAGGTCAACTTATCACCAAAATAAGACCTCATGGACAACAACGCATTTATAATAGCATGTTGGAACATTCAAGGCCTGAGATCATCTACCTTTGGCCTCAAAAGCAGAAACCCAGATTTCAACTCAGAAATAAAAAATTCGGACATCATCATCCTGCAGGAGACATGGAGCAGAGGAGATGGACCCACCGGCTGCCCTAAAGGCTACAGAGAACTCATCATCCCATCCATTAAACTGCCAGGAGTGACACAAGGAAGAGACTCAGGAGGCATGCTTATTTGGTACAGATCAAATATTGCCCATGCCATCAATGTAGCTAAAACAGGACAATTCTACACATGGTTAGAAATTAATAAGACAGTCACCGCAACAGAGAAAAACATCTTTCTGTGTGCCACTTACATCCCTCCAGCAGAGTCCCCCTATTTTAATGAAGACAGTTTCTCCAATCTTGAGGAAGACATTAATGACTTCCAGTCACAGGGAAGCGTACTGCTCTGTGGAGACCTGAATGGCAGAACAGGTGAAGAACTTGACACACTCAACTCTCAGGGAGACAAACACCTGCCTGGAGGAGATGTCCTCCACACACCTATACACACACAGAGACTCAACTATGATAAAACAACAAACAAAAGCGGAACACATCTTCTTCATCTGTGTCGCACACTAGGTCTGTTCCTAGTCAACGGCAGGCTTCGAGGAGATTCCTATGGTAGATACACCTACAGCTCATCTTTCGGTAGCAGTACAGTCGACTATTTTCTGACAGACCTTAACCCAAACTCCCTCAGAGCGTTCACAGTCAGCCCACTAAGCCCACTATCAGACCACAGTAAAATAACCCTCTACTTAAACAGAGCAATGCCCAACCAAGAAGCATCTAAACAAACCCAGCTCCACTCATTTAGAAACATGTATAGATGGAAACAAAACAGTAAAGATACATATCTGAGTACAATTAGTCAACAAAAAATTCAAGTCCTATTAGATAAATTCCTTGCCACTCCTTTCCCACACAACAGTGAAGGTACAAACCTGGCAGTAGACCACCTGAACAGAATATTTGAGGTATCAGCAACATTATCCAACTTAAAAACCACACAAAGAAAAGCAAAAAGACCACATGCCACTGAGAAGTGGTTTGACAATGACTGCAAAAAACTTAGGAAAGAATTAAGAATCCTATCCAACCAGAAACACAGAGATGCTGACAATGAGAACATCCGTCATCTTTATCACGAAAAACTTAAACAATATAGAAATACTTTAAGAAAGAAAAAAGAACAGAACACAAAAATTCAACTCAGGGAAATTGAAGAATCCTTAGAATCTAACCACTTCTGGAAACATTGGAATACACTAAACAAATCTTACCATCAAGAACTAGCCATTCAGAATGGAGATGTTTGGATAAACCACTTCTCTAACCTTTTTAGTAACATAAACAAAAATCAGGAACAAAATGCCCTGAGTGACAAACTAAAGGTTTTAGAATCAACCATCAAAGACTACCAGAACCCCTTAGACTCTCCAATAACACTAGCTGAACTATTAGACCAAATACAAAACCTGAAACCGCAAAAAGCCTGTGGTGTCGATGGCATCCTAAATGAAATGATTAGATACACTGACCACAAATTCAAATTAGCCATTCTCAAGCTCTTTAACATCATCCTGAGTTTAGGTATATTCCCCAACATTTGGAACAAAGGTCTTATAACCCCAATCCATAAAAAGGGAGACAGATTTGACCCTAATAACTACCGTGGTATATGTGTAAACAGCAACCTAGGCAAACTTTTCTGCAACATCCTAAACGGCAGACTAGGCCATTTTCTCAGAGACAAAAATGTTCTGAGCAAATGTCAAATTGGCTTCCAACCAAAATATCGCACATCAGACCATATATACACCCTCCATACCTTAATTGACAAGCAAATCAACCAGAACAAAGGTAAAATTTTCTCATGTTTTGTTGATTTCAAAAAAGCTTTTGACTCCATTTGGCATGAAGGTCTTTTTCTTCAGTTAATCCAGTGCGGCATCGGAGGAAAAACCTATGACATCATCAAATCAATGTACAGCAACAACAAATTTGCAGTTAAAATTGGAAACAAACACACAGAATTCCTCCCTCAGAGTCGTGGAGTGAGACAGGGCTGCAGCTTAAGTCCTGCGCTGTTCAATATCTACATAAATGGACTAGCACAGGCCCTGGATCAGTCTGCGGCACCTGGCCTTACTCTACTGGACACTGAAGTCAAATGCCTTCTGTTTGCTGATGATCTGGTGCTGCTGTCTCCCACTAAAGAGGGTCTACAGCAGCATCTAGACCTCCTAAACAACTTCTGTCAGTCATGGGCTCTATCAGTTAACCCCAAAAAGACTAAAATAATGATTTTCCAAAAGAGACCCAACCGCCAAGACCAACATCATAGTTTCAAATTAAACCACATGCCCCTCGAACACACACAGGATTACACTTACCTCGGCATAAATATTAGCAACACAGGGAATTTTAAAAAAGCTGTTAAGGACTTGAGAGAAAAGGCACGGAGAGCTTTTTATGCTATTAGGAGAAATATACAAATTGACATCCCAATCAGAATCTGGCTAAAAATAATGAAGACCGTAATAGAGCCCATCGCGCTGTACGGGAGTGAAGTCTGGGGTCCGCTCTCAGACCAAGAGTTCTCAACATGGGACAAACACCCAATAGAGACTCTGCAGACCGAGCTGTGCAAAATCTTGCTACGAGTTCAGCGCAAAACCCCAAATAATGCCTGTAGAGCAGAATTAGGACTATACCCCCTGGTAATAACCATTCAAAAAAGAGCCATTAAATTCCATGCCCACTTAAAAAGTAGCGATGAACAGACCCTCCATCACAAAGCCCTGACCTACCGAGAGCTGAAGCCAGAGAACAACGCCCTCGGCCGACTGGTCTTAGAGCTGACGTCACAAACTGACAATAAAAACATAGCCAGACCAAACCAAATCATTAAAACACAAAAAGAAAAATACCTCAAACATTGGACAGTTGCAACAGAGAAACAGAGTAAATTGGAATGCTATTTGGCCCTAAACAGAAAATATGAATTGGCAGGATACCTGAGTAAAGTGAGCGACCCTAAGCTGAGGAAAGTCCTGAGCATGTACAGACTCAGTGAACACAGTCTGAGCATAGAGACAGGCAGACACAGACAGACCTGGCTGCCGAAGGAAGAGCGACTGTGTCCTCACTGCACAGAGAAGCAGCTGGAAACAGAGCTACATTTCCTGACATTCTGCCCCAATTATAAAAACATTAGAGACACATTCTATCCCCTTTTCACAACCCATCAGAAAGACTTCCTTCAATTATCAAATATGGACAAACTCCCACTCCTGCTCGGAGAAAGCCCAGCGAACCCAAACCTGGCTGCCAGATACGTGAAGTCCTGTCACGACAAAAGAGCCTCCAGCAGGACAGAGCTAACCACTTTGTAAATATTAGAAGATTGGACATTTTTATTGCTATGTTTATTTTCATGTAATTTTATTTTATTTGTATTATTATTTATTTCGTATAGTGTTATGAATGCTTTGGCAATGTAAAGATTTCCTTCACCATGCCAATAATGCTATTTGAATCTTGAATCTTGAATCTTGAGAGAGAGAGAGAGAGAGAGAGAGAGAGAGATTTTTGAGATTTTATAACACTTTATGTTGAACCAATTAAAAAACAGTTAACAAACATACACTTCACTCAAGACATCTAGCAAAAGTTAATTTTCCATCTTTAACACAGCTTAGCATTTCTTTATAATCCCATACATTTTCAAATTCTTTAATATCCTTCATATTTTTATAAAACAAAAAATCAAACTTTAATTAAACTCTTAAAAACTTGTACAACATCCCGACCACTTTCACCCTCTATTCTTTCTTTTCTTGTCAGATAAATAGCCATTTTCGCTTTTCCAATTATAAAGTTAATAAGTTGTCCTTTCTTTCTCTTTTTCTTTCCAAACCTAAACCCAAAAATAAAACCAACCTTTGAAAAAATTACTTTAAAATCCACAAACATGAAATTAAGACTCATGAATAAACTTTTCAGCCTGTCACAGTGTACAAAACAGTGAAAAATGGTTTCCCTTTGGTCACAAAAAGGACATTTACTATCAACTGCCGGATTAATAATGCTAACAAATGCATTTACAGCAACAATTCCGTGCAGTATCCTCCACTGCAAATCCCCTTCCGGTTTGGTCAACGGTGGCTTGTACATAGTTCTCCACCCAGGTCTATGATTCTTTTCAACCCCAAAATGAGCAACCCATGGTGTTTCTACCCGCACTTTCAATTTTTCTTTGTTTAGTACTTTAACACATACCTCATACAACTTTTTTCCACTAATATCACAAAAATCCAACCCTTTAAAACTTTTAACCGCAAGTAGCTGATGATAATCTTCTTCTTCCGTAAAAGTTGGTAAAATGTCCATGCTTGGAAAAATGTCACTTTCCTCCGGTGTAAATAGTCCACTAGAATAGTTCCTGAGTAAAAGAATGTCTTCATCATTCATTTTCTCTTTTATTTTGTCCAAAAAAAGCTCCACTATCCTCTGTGATTTGAGACCCAGACATTGCGCCACAGCCCCCACATTTTCAAAAACATTGCCAGCAACTCCTAACAGTTGTCGCAAAGTAGTCATTTTTGCTGCTATTAGAATGTTTGTCATTCCCGGCATTGTCTCACCAGTAACATCCAGCCTTGCACCTTTAATTAAAGGTTCTTCAAGTAGCCAATGAAGTGATGGCATAGACACAGTCCTTACAGTTTTACCAATGACCAGGCCTTTAGAACACTGCGGTAGTATAACGGAAGACTTTTCATGTCTCCCGCTTCACATTTAATCCAAAACAGATTCTTACTCAATCCCAAACCTCCTACTTTTTCCAGAATAAGATTTATTCCTGCTTTCCATACATTGCTTTGACCGTATAACATTTTTTGAATAAACTGTAATCTAAAAGCTGTTTTGCGACTTTCCAGATGCAGCAAACCCTGCCCGCCCTCATCCCTTGTTAAATATAAAACACATTGTGGAACCCAGTGCATCTTATTCCAAAAAAAATCAACAATCAAAGCCTGAACTCTTGATAAAAGACCTGTAGGTGGCTCAAGTACTGCCAAACAAGCCATAAGGTAGCTGCTACCAAATTATTAATAATCAGGATACGCCCCCTATAAGACATTCGCGGCAATAGCCACTTCCACTTTTTTAATTTTCCTTCAACCGTCTCTATAACCCTTTCCCAATTTTTCATAACAAAATGTTCCTTCCCTAAAAAAACTCCCAAGTATTTTACACCATCAGTAGCCCATGACAATCCACCTGGCAAACTTGGCCTTCCTTGAGTCCACCTACCTACCTCTAAGGCCGCACATTTGGACCAATTCACTTTTGCTGAAGACACTTTACCATACATTTCTACTACCCCTTTAACCTTTTCCACATCAGTGTCTCCCTTAACCCCCACCATTACATCATCTGCGTAAGCGGATAAAAAAAACGTTTGTTCTCTGGACAAAGAAACTCCTTCCAAACACTCTCTCAATTTACATAGACAAGGTTCAATTGCAATTGAGTACAACATTCCTGACATTGAACAGCCTTGCCGAATGCCCCTTCTAACCTTCAAGGGGGCACTTAAGCCACCGTTGACCTTTACTACACTTTCAATGTCACCATACAATACTCTAATCATTTCTATAAAATTTTGCGGAAACACAAAACCCTCAAGCACATTCAATAAATATTGGTGCTTGTAGCAAAGTTCGTTAATAGGAGGAAGGAAGAGGACACGGGGGTCGGCTAGACGGTTGATGCTTTCTTTATTTATTCTCATTTACTGTCAAAACACCCTCAGTGGTGTATAGTTTCTCTTTCTCAATGTCACAACGATTACTTCCGGGTCGGCACTTCCGGGTTCCGGTTACTCAGTCTCTGGGGTTTGTGCATCAACCGTCCGTCTCTCTCTCTCCCTGGTCTCTGGTTCCACCGAGGTTTTATACCCTCTCCGCGCTCATTACTGGAACAAGAGACAGGTGTTATTAATCTGCTTCCAACCCACTCACTTACCGCTCGTCCCGCGGCTCTCTCTCCCGCTGCAGACCTCGCTGAACCACGCCCCCCTTGCCACATACCCCCACCGCCCGACTCAGGCCGGGGAGCCGTCCGGCCTGCAGCCCCCCCCCCCCCCCCCCCCCCATTTCTGGAGAGGAAATCGGCCACAGCCATCTGAGCACCCGGCCTGTGGACCACCTTGAACTTAAACGGCTGAAGAGCTAGATACCAACGGGTGATCCGCGCGTTGGTATCCTTCATGCGGTGGAGCCATTGGAGAGGAGCGTGGTCCGAACAGAGAGTGAACTCCCGCCCCAGGAGGTAATAGCGGAGAGTGAGAACGGCCCATCTGATGGCCAAACACTCCTTCTCTATGGTGCTGTACTTAGCTTCCCTCTTAGAGAGCTTACGGCTAATGTACAGCACCGGCCGCTCTCCCCCCTCCACCTCCTGGGCCAGGACTGCGCCCAGCCCCCTGTCCGACGCGTCAGTCTGCAACAAGAAAGGGAGAGAAAAGTCAGGGGAGTGTAACAGCGGCCCGCCACATAGAGCAGCCTTCACTTGGGTAAAAGCCTGTTGACACGGCTCCGTCCACTGGACCGTATCTGGTAGCCCCTTTCTAGTAAGATCAGTCAAAGGGCTGGTGAGGTCCGAATAATTTGGTATAAACCGTCTATAATATCCCGCCAGCCCCAAAAACTGTCTTACCTCCTTTTTGGTCTTGGGCCTCGGACAGGTTGCAATTGCGGCAGTCTTATCAATTTGGGGACGCACCTGACCATGACCCAAGTGGAAGCCCAGATACCTTACTTCCACCCGCCCAATCGCACACTTCTTTGGGTTGGCCGTGAGCCCCGCTCCCCTCAGCGACCTCAGGACCGCCCTCACATGCTGCATATGCCGCTGCCAATCGTGACTATAAATCACTATGTCATCCAGGTACGCAGCCGCATATGCAGCATGGGGGCGCAAAATCCTATCCATGAGTCGCTGGAAGGTCGCGGGCGCCCCGAACAAGCCGAAAGGAAGCGTGACAAATTGGTGTAATCCAAACGGCGTGGTGAAAGCTGTTTTTTCTTTGGACAATGGAGACAAGGGGATCTGCCAATAGCCCTTTGTTAAGTCCAGTGTCGAATAAAATCGAGCCGTGCCTAACCGATCAAGCAACTCGTCAACCCGCGGCATTGGATACGCGTCGAATTTCGACACAGCGTTCACCTTGCGGTAGTCCACACAGAACCTGACCGAGCCGTCTGTTTTGGGGACCAAAACTATCGGGCTCGCCCAGTCACTGTTGGACTCCTCGATTACTCCCATGTCGAGCATTGCGCCTAATTCTTCCTGAACTACTTTTTTCTTGTGTTCAGGCAAGCGATACGGCCGGCTGCGAACTACCACGCCCGGCTCGGTCTCGATATGGTGCTGAATCAAGTCGGTACGTCCCGGTAGGGGCGAGAACACGTCAGCGAACTCCGCCTGCAATTTTGATAAATCAGTGAGTTGTAACGGTGAGAGGTGATCTCCCCCAGGGGCCAGCGCGACTGATTGCGCTTTAATGCTCGCCTCTGGCCCGAGATCATCCTCTCCCCCGATCACCGTTGCCAACAACACTGATTCCACCTCATTCCATTTTTTTAGCAGGTTGAGGTGGTATATTTGACGTGCCCCGTTCCTATCGGATCGTATCACTTCATAATCGAGCTCTCCTATCTGTCGTGCGACCTCAAACGGCCCCTGCCACTTTGACATTAATTTTGAGCTCGACGTAGGGAGTAGAACGAGCACTTTCTCTCCCGGTGTGAATTTGCGTAGTTTTGTACCCCTGTTATATGACCGGCTCTGGCGGTCCTGGGCTTGCAACAAATTCTCCCTAGATAGCCGCCCCAAGGTGTGGAGTTTTGTTCGCAAGTCCATGACGTACTGAATTTCGTTTTTGGCCAAAGAAGGTCCCTCCTCCCAAGTTTCTCGTAGGACGTCCAGCACCCCCCGTGGCTGTCGTCCGTAGAGAAGCTCGAAGGGGGAAAACCCCGTGGAGGCTTGTGGAACCTCCCGCACGGCAAATAAGAGGGGTTCTAACCACCGATCCCAATTTTTGGCGTCTTCCTGTACGAACTTACGGATCATGGATTTAAGAGTGCGATTAAATCGTTCGACCAAGCCGTCCGTTTGTGGGTGATAGACGCTTGTTCGAATGGATTTAATGCCCAATAATCCGTAGAGTTCGCTCATCGTGCGTGACATAAACGCCGTGCCTTGATCAGTGAGGATTTCTTTCGGAATCCCCACTCGGGAGATTAGACAAAACAGTGCGTCCGCAACACTCTTCGCGGAGATGTTGCGGAGAGCCACTGCCTCCGGATATCGTGTTGCGTAGTCCACGATGACTAACGCAAAACGATGTCCGCGTGCGGATCGCTCTAATGGCCCGATGAGGTCCATCGCAATTCTCTCGAAGGGGACCTGCATTAATGGAAGGGGGCGCAATGGCGCTTTTGGGGCGGCCAGTGGATTCACCAACTGACATTCAGGGCAAGACGCGCACCACCTGCGCACATTGTCATGAATGCCTGGCCAAAAAAATCGGGTCATTAAGCGATTCAGTGTGGCCGCCTGCCCCAGGTGGCCCGCCATCGGGTTCGAGTGAGCCGCCTGGAAAAGCATTTCCCGGCGGCTCTTTGGTACTAATAACTGGGTTGTATCCACTTTTGTCTGAGTGTCTTGGGTCACTCGATACAACCGATCCTTAATTATGGCAAAATAAGGATACGTGACGGGCAATGCGGGTTGGAGAGACTGACCGTCGATAGCGCGGACCTGCTGAAATGCATGTTTTAGGGTCTCATCTTGAGACTGCTCCAGAGGGAAGTCATCGCGGTCCGAGAGAATCAGTCTCTCGACCCCGCTCGGTTCCTCTGAAGCTGTTCCCAAGGGTCCCGTATCAGTCTCGCCCACCTGCACTCGCACCGCCCCGTTCCTAGCCTTGTTTTCCCAAGCGGCATCCGCGCATAACGACCCCAATAATGCCGAAAAGGCGGGCCAATTCGTCCCCAGAATTAGCGGATGCCGGAGGTGGGGACTAACCGCCACCTCAACACTATGCTTTTTCCCCCTAAACTTGACTGGGACAACCGGATATTCCACCACATCCCCGTGCACACACCGCACCTTAACCATGCGGCTTGTATCCAATGCCCCAGGCTGCATCAGGCTTTGATGGATCGAGGTTTGGTTACATCCTGAATCCACCAAGGCCTGATATGTACCCCCCTTGATACTTACAGGAATTTGGTACTCTCCTGCTTGATCGGGGGTGGTCCGCTGGACGTCCGGGATCCGGATCATTGTCCCGATGTCCATCCTCGGACATCGGTCCACAAAATGATCCGGATCACCGCACCGCCAGCAGGCCAGCCCAGGCTTACCCGCCACCCCTGCGGCGGGGAGTGGGTTGGAAAATGAGCGCGGGGAGGGCGCGGAACCAGAGCCACTATCACCCCCCATCCCCAGCAGCCCCGCCCCCCTGGGCGGAGCCCGCGAACTCCCGAGCGGTCCAGGGCCCATCCCACCCCGGCCTCTGGGGGGAATCCGAGGAGGGCCCGGAGGACGGAACCTAGGGAGAGGGATAGGAGGAGAGGGAGACACAGAGGGGGGAGAGAGAGAGCGAGAGGTTAAAAGGGGTGCGCCGACCCCCGGGCACGCCACCAGGTGGTCCTCCGCCAGGTGGATGGCCGTCTCCAGCGACGTGGGCCGGTGGCACTGGACCCACTCGGCAGTTTTCCTTGGGAGCCGAGCGATGAACTGCTCCAGTACCACCAGATCGACGATGTGGTCCACGTCGCTTCCGCCGGCCAGGAGCCATCTGCGGCATGAGTCCCGGAGCTGTTGGGCCATCGCGAAGGGTCGGCCGGCCTCCCCCCACTCCAGGGAGCGGAATCTCTGTCGGTGTTGCTCCGGGGAGCGGCCGACCCGCTGGAGGATGGCCTTCTTTAGGTCCTCGTACTCCAGGAGGTTCGCAACCGGTAGCTGTTGTGCAGCCGCCTGGGCCTCTCCTGTCAGTAGTGGTATCAGGCGCACCGGCCACTGTGCCCGGGGCCACCCGCAGGCCTCCGCGGCCTTTTGGAAGAGGTCAATAAACGCCTCCGGGTCATCCTGTGGCCCCATTTTGTGCAGGGGCACGTGGACCGGTGCGCTGGCGAGCCCGGCGGCTTCGGTGCGAACCTCCCGGTCGATCCAGCTCCGGAACTTCTCGCGGTCCTCTTGCTGGCCTCGGACAATGGCCTCGAAGCGGCGCTCCTGGTCTGCCCGAAGGTCCAGCATGGCTTGATGTTGGTCCTGATGGAGGACCGCGAGGGATGTGATAATGTCCGCAAATGGCGTGGCGGAGGGCGTCTGCATGGCGGCGGCGCTGTCCTACTTCCTCCCGGGTTTCGGCACCAGTGTAGCAAAGTTCGTTAATAGGAGGAAGGAAGAGGACACGGGGGTCGGCTAGACGGTTGATGCTTTCTTTATTTATTCTCATTTACTGTCAAAACACCCTCAGTGGTGTATAGTTTCTCTTTCTCAATGTCACAACGATTACTTCCGGGTCGGCACTTCCGGGTTCCGGTTACTCAGTCTCTGGGGTTTGTGCATCAACCGTCCGTCTCTCTCTCTCCCTGGTCTCTGGTTCCACCGAGGTTTTATACCCTCTCCGCGCTCATTACTGGAACAAGAGACAGGTGTTATTAATCTGCTTCCAACCCACTCACTTACCGCTCGTCCCGCGGCTCTCTCTCCCGCTGCAGACCTCGCTGAACCACGCCCCCCTTGCCACAGTGCTCAATTCGGTCGAACGCCTTCTCTTGGTCTAACGAGATCAATCCAAAATTTTCACCAGTGATGTTAGCCACATCAAAAATATCTCTAATTAGTCCAATATTGTCTAGAATGGATCTGCCCGGCACACAGTAAGACTGATCCACATGTATGATTTGCTCCATCACTTTTCTCAACCTACTGGCCAAAGTTTTCGATAAAATCTTAAAATCCACACAGAGCAGGGAAACGGGTGTCCAGTTTTTGATTTCTTTTAGATCTCCTTTCTTGGGTAAAAGGGTCAACACTGCCCTCCTGCAGCTTAGAGGCAGCTGCCCTCTAGCAATGCTGTCACAGAAAACTTCCAGCAAGTCATTGCCCAACAGATCCCAGAAAGCTTTATAGAAATCAACGGTTAGACCATCTAACCCTGGAGCCCGACCATTCTCCATGCTCGTTAAGGCTGCATGTAGTTCTCTCAGAGATAGTTGGCTCACCAACTCTCTTTTTGCCTCCTCCTGCACTTGGGGTAGGCCTCCGAGAAACTCCTGCAACAGCTCATGATCTTCTGCATACTCACATTTGAATAAATCTTTATAGAACTCAGCAGCCCTCCTGCGCACATCAGCTGTTTCAGTGAGCTCTTGCCCATTGTTTGCCCGAAGACAGTGAATGGTTCTACTTTGGCCATTTTTCTTCTCTAGGCTGAAAAAAAACTTGGATGGAGCATCCATTTCAGATAAATTCTGAAAACGAAATCTGATCAAGGCCCCCTGTGCTTTACTACCCAACAGATCCTTTAATTCTGCTTTCTTTCCAATTAAAGCATTCACTTGGTTCCCAGTCAAAACAGTATCTTTTTCAAGCTCTACAATATCATCTTCCAGAGCTTTCATTTTTTTAACCATTTTTCGGGTGACATTGAAGTTGTATTGCACACATAATTGCTGTATTTGCTTCTTCCTCAAATCCCACCATTGCTGTACACTTGAAAAACTTGTCTTTTTACTTCTCCATTCCTTCCAGAAAAACTCTAAACACTCCTTAAAATGCACATCTTGTAACAAAGCACTATTGAAAATCCAGTAGGCACTTTTGACTTTTAGAAACCGTATAAACACACTTGAAATCACCATGGAATGATCAGAGAAACACACAGGATTAATACAACATGATTTTACAACTTGCAATTGATGTTTAAAAACATACAGGCGATCCAACCTTGCCATTGAGAGCCCACCCTCCCTTATTTGTAACCATGTATATTGTCTAGTATTACCATTCATATTTCTCCACACATCCACTAAATCATTGGTTTCAATCAAACGACTCAAGGACAACCTAGAAGCTGTATGCGGCTCCAGATGATTTCGATCTATATCATTAATCGTGCAATTAAAATCTCCTGCAACCAGGAGGTAATGTTCAGGATCACAATTTTGTATTGTATTTGAAAGTGTCTCTAAAAACAACATTCTCTCTATTGCCATAACTGGAGCATACACATTTACTAAAACAAAGGTTGCAGCATCAAATTTAGCTGTAACTTTTAAAAGTCTTCCTTTCACTACTTCTTCCACCTCATATGAGATTGGCAAGAACTTTTTGCAAAAAAAACTCCAACACCAGAACTTGTACTATTCTTATCACTCAGGATAGCCACCCCCTCCCATTCCCTTTTCCAATCCACTTCATTTAAATCATTACTATGGGTTTCTTGGGCAAACATTAAATCTATACCTTTCAATTTCATTAACTGGAAAAATTGACTCCTTTTCTTAACATCCCTTGCTCCATTTACATTTAGTGTAGCAAACTTCAAGTCAATCATAAAAAATATAAAAAACAAACTAATCATAAAATTCAAAACAAAAAAAGAAAAATAATAATACATCAACTTGAATTTTCACTCACAATTTTAGTCACAATTTTTCTGCACGCAACTTTTGTACCAACTTTTTCAATCCATGAAACTCTTGACTTGTTAGCCCTCCATCCCCTCTTTCACTCATCAACGCCCGTGCTGATTCCATAAAGAGTTTTCGATCAGGAAAAAAATCATCTATTACCACATTTCGTTTGCCCTTTGTTATGTTCAAGAAACACTGAACCTTCTCCAGAGTATACCCGCTTGGCTCCTGCCTCTCACTCAAAAGCCCCACACCAGCTGACCACTCCGCTTCACCAAAGCCAGCCAGAGAAGAAGCATCAGAGGAGGAATCATCTGATGAGTCCTCTGTGCTATTATCCCCTCCTCCCTTTTCTAATCCTTGACTACTCATTACTTGTTTTTTTGATTTTGTCCCCCTTTCATTCTGTTTTGATTTCCTCTTCACTACAGGAACTTTAAAAACCATATCTTCATCCTCCATCATTACACTGCCCTCGTCTGCCGTGGCTTCAATCACTTCTTTCATCAAATCCCTCTCCAATGTCTTTGAATCAGTATCAATACTCTTCTCATTAACCTCAGTATTTTTATCCTTTTCCACCATTACAGTTTCACTAGACTTCTGTGTACTTAAAATGGGCTCAACTTTCGTTTGTGACCTGCTCATTCTGATTATTAACCTCATTTTGGTCCGCATTATTATGCTTTGGACAAAACCGCACTTGATGTCCTGTCTCTCCACACCTAAAACACTTCATGGTCTCAGTTGTGGCAAAAATCACATATTCAAAACTCTCCACTTTAAACTTTAAAGCCAAATTTAGTTCTTCTACATTCCCCTTCAGAATCATGAAAAGCTGTCTACGAAAAGAGACAACATGCTTCAAAAACGGGGATTTACAGCCAAGTGGTATTTTTTTAATTGCTGAAACTATTTGCCCATGTCTTGATAATTCGCGTTCTAGAACCTCATTGCTAATGAACGGGGGAACATTTGAAATCACGACTTTTTTCGCTGGATTTACAAGCGGAAACACTCCAATGTGTTCCCCTTTTACCACAATCCCTTGTTCTACAACTTGATTAACTTTCTCAATCGACTCCAAAAACAGTACAATCGCACTATTCATTCTTGATGCAGATTTTATACAACTACATCCAACAACTTCTCCAACTGCGAGGCTACACTCCTCAACGGAACACACAAACGAAAGCCACAGCGGCCAGAGAAAGAAAATCTGGCCGCCGAAACCTTTTTACTTCCCCCTTATCACTAACCCAAACTATCTTACTGACAACAAGAGACAGAAAAGAAAGAAAAAGGAGCAAAGATCATAGCACTCACCAAACACTCTCACACGCACCCTTCACTCACTCGCACCAGTCGCGCATGCGCACAGAGAGAGAGAGAGAGAGAGAGAGAGAGTGAATACTCGACTTGGCATTTTGAAATATTTCTGTGTTTATTTGGCCGTTTAGGCGCGCAGCCGAAGACAGGCTACTATGCTTGTCCGTGTTGCGCTGTAGTAACGCAGCATCCTGTGAATAGAATTCAGTTCTCTTTCGCGACTTATTGCACTTTTAATATACATATTTAATAAAATTCAATATAAAGCACATACCGCCCTTTTCTTTCTCATGTTTCGTTATTAATAACTTTACCTGCGCAGATTATCATAAATTCGACACATAGGACCGGCTGGCAAAAGCAAAAGTAACCTACCAGTGGGTGAAATGTTTGGAAATGTCTTTTTGCAAAACAAAGCACCAGTTTCAATAAAAGCAAGGATATTAAAGTTTGGATAGTCTACTTTTACATTTGCGCTGCTGTTCTAAAAATAGTTTTGCCATTACCTTAAAAAGCTGCTTGAATTCCAGTGCAGGAGCTGTTACCACAGAAACGTGAGTGGTTGCTGTTGCGTCTCGTGACACGCGCGGCCGGTACAATTTGAATATTATCATAAACGTTTAATTTACTTCGGTAGGATGTACATCAAGGGAATTGTAATTTTGCTGCCTTTCTGTAGATCTCCGTTGATGTGTCTTATTTTTTTTTTTTTTAATCGATCATTTATTGGTAAAGGGTGAGAGACCTGGCGAGCCATATGATTTTTGTCAAAGAGCCAGATTTGGCTCGCGCGCCATATGTTCCCGACCCCTGATATAGACGATGACGAATATATTTAAGAATTCTCGAAATACCTCATTCATATAATTCTGGAAGATCGCGGGTGAGTTGGACAGCCCATATTGCATCACCCGGTATTCATAGTGACCTGAGGGAGTGATGAAGGCTGTCTTTCACTCGTCTCCTCTTCGGATGCGAATGAGGTTGTAGGAACTTTGTAAATCTAACTTGGAGAAGATAACCGCCCCACCCAGCTGTTCCAAAGCTGCTGGGACCAGAGGAAGGGGATAGCTAAACTTGACGGTTTGAGAGTTGAGATGACGGTAATCGTTGCACGGCCGCAAGCCTGCGTCCTTCTTGGCCACGAAGAAGAAGCTTGAAGCGGCAGGGGATGTGGATGGTCGGATGAACCCTTGTTGGAGCGTTTCGTGCACATACTCCTCCATGGCCTTCTGTTCCGGGATGGACAGGGGATAGATGCAGCCCTTTGGTAGAGTAGCCCCAGGCAGGAGGTCAATGGCGCAGTCCCATGGCCGATGAGGTGGAAGTTTGGTGGCCAACCGCTTACTGAAGACATCCTGGAACGCCCTGTAAGCTGGAGGGATGGTCACACTGATCTGGGTATCGGAACTCTCTACGGATGTGGATTGTAGAGGAAGTGAGGGATGCACTGACTGAGAAGGTGGATCTTTGCGGAGAGGACGATGAATACAACGATCGAGGCAGGTGCTGGAGGTGCAACTGGGGGTCGGACGGGCAGAGGATCAGCAGCGGGTGTGGGAATACCACAGGCAGATAACTGCTGAGAATCCCGGAGGGTTTTCTGGAAGAGGGCTTCCAATTAACAGTTTGATCTCATTTAGAAGGCCGTGGCGAAAGAAGGTGATGAGAGCCGATTAGTTCCATCTGCTCATACAGGCCAGCGTCCGGAAACGTAATGCATATGAGCTTGTGGTTTCTTGTTTACCTTGTCGAATAGAAAAGAGTTGATCATGTACAGATAATTCGGCGGTTTGTTGACCAAATACCTCTTTAAGATGGGTGCAGAAGGTTGACACCGAGCCAGGCATTGGTTTCCCACAACGATTGCGCCCACTGAAGCACTCGGCCTGAGAGTAAGGAGATGATGAACGCCACCCGTCCTCTCTCGCGGTAGAAGAGGTGGGAATTTGCTTCCATATACAGAGAACATTGTAGTAAGAACCCGCTGCAATCCTCCGCCGTGCCGCTGGTTGGGCCATGGGACTCGCACAGGCAGCTGAAGAAGTGACGGGTGACGTAGATGCAGGTGATGGTGAGCTAGCTGGATTAGCTGCTGGGGTGACGATGGAAGTGTCTTGACTCAGTGAGGACTGTACTGCGTTAACCAGAGTGGTGAAGTGGTCGGCGGTGCGGTCCCCGCCTGTGTCCGGAGAGCTCTGCATTAGGTCTGGTCTTCTGTCAGACACAGACGAGGACACAGATGGTTAGTACAAGTGTATATTTATTAAACAGAGGTAACGGACACAGGTTTAACTCAAAGGTGAATCTTGACACGTAGACAGGTAACACAATGATAACAGACTTTCCTTTGTGACGACAGATGACGAGGACGGTGACCACAAGGATGACAAAGGGGATGACTAAGACGAAGATGGCGATGAGGAAGACGAGGAAGACAGGCAGGTAAGCTTCAGGTAAGTAGACGGTGGTAGTAGTGTTGATCGGTTCAAGACCAGACAATGAGTGAAGGGATGAGGAGTGTTTATGAAGGGTAATGGTGATGGCGTACAGGTGATCAGAATTCGGGTGAATGGGAACAAGTGGGTGTGGCATGAGTGTCTGTGTCTAAAGGTGTTGGCTGTGCGGTTGTGACAGCATGGGGGTTCAGGGACAGGTCACAGGAGTTGCACTGTCACAGCTGAAAGTTGACGCGTCTTGCATGGAAGATTGCAGGAAGTGCAGAGCCCAACTCGTCCACAGCAGAGAAAGCGATTTTAACCCTCCAAAATCTAAAAAGCCATGTCTGGAAGTACTTTGGATTTTGGTCGGTAGGAGGTAAAATTGTTGAGCCACGAGATAAAGTTGTATGCTAGCTATTTAAGATACAGTTAGCATACCATTCCTCATTTGATTTAATGTTAAACAGAAACACTAAAGTGTAGGCTACTGTACTGACGGAATAGATATTGCATGAATAAAGTATAAATGCACTGCTTCCACTGGTTTGATTAGTTACCGTTTCATGTCAAGGAAACGTTCCATGTTTAGCACAGCACAGCTCGCTCGGAGCGTTCAATATACTGTAAAACTTCAATTAATATTAATAATATTTGTTTCAATCACTGAATAAAGCCTGCTATATTTGGGACAAGAGTCGCGAGTCTCGTGACCTTAACTTGCTTGCACCAAACTCTTAAACAGCACTCAAAGTTTGTTCATTTAAACCGTTATCCGCAGAGAGCGTGAGGGCGAGGGCGAGGGCGAGGGCGAGAGAGAGAGAGAGAGAGAGAGAGAGAGAGAGAGAGAGAGAGAGAGAGAGAGAGAGAGAGAGAGAGAGAGAGAGAGAGAGAGAGAGAGAGAGAGAGAGAGAGAGAGAGGGGTCTGTGGTCTTGGCCATTAGTTAATTTACTTGTTTTTGTGTAAGTAATACATTGTCAAATATGTATAAACTTAAATAGACAACCTATACAAGTAGTTATGTCACTTTGTATTAATTTGTCCTGTTATTGACGTAAATACGCGTCATTGACAAAATGCGCAAACAGATGTTTGAATAATTCGAATATTCGTGTTTTTTCGAGGGAATATTTGAATGTCATTTTTGAGCAATTTTGACAGCCCTAGTCTGCAAAAATAACAAGAAGGAGGAGGTTCAAGCTGTGCTGCTTTTGTAGTAAATATTGCAAAAGTTTTGCGCAAATCTGTAATGGAAATGCGGCTTGTAATGTCTTGAGACACGAAATAATCGGTCTCTACAAGAAACCCAACAGGACTTGTTATTTTGTACCTCATATCAGGCAAATCTCATCTAGTATTACCCAGTGTCATTACTTCCGTCAAAGAAGGTCTAAATCCTGGTGTGATTTTATATATAGTGAGGAAAATAAGTATTTGAACACCCTGCTATTTTGCAAGTTTAAAAATAAAAATAACCAAAAGAAAAAAACATAATGCTTGAACTTATGGAAGATGCTTCATGTGTGCAAGAAGTAAAAGAACATTTGAATAAATGTGTGTCTATTGGATGATTTTAAATCTCTACATGAAACCTATCAGGAGTTGTTGTCAGAGGAAGAAGCAAGCCAGGATGAAGCTGAATGGTTTAAACTTTAACAATTTTCTCTCTTCTGTTTCTGAATGGCTGTCTGGAGTATCTAAGGCTGTGGAGCCGCAGGAGATTGAAGTTGCCCCTAAAGACAGCATATCTCAAGTTTCCAGTTGTGGTTCCAGATCAAGAGCTTTTTCAGTTGCATCAGCAAGTTTACAGTTGGAAGAAGAAAGAGCGGCTATTTTACCAAAGGTAGCTGCACTCAGGGAAAAACATGACTTGGAATATAGAGAAGAAGCACTAGACAAAGAGAGGCAAACATTAAGGATGAAACGTGAAGCTCTGGAACTTAAAGCACAGCTAGAAGCCTCATCAGCCAAGCTTGCAGTTTTGATGTCTTGCAGTACACATCATGGAGCCTCAGCAGCAACGTACTTAACAGCTAAGCCACATGTGAAGGTGCCAAGGGAAAGAAAAATGGATAGGAATACAAGTGCCTATCATTCTGACATGTCGTCAAAGAGTTATGCTTCAGAGTGTGAATTCTTTTCATTGGATAAAGTCTCTAAAGCCCTTTCTGCTGAGCAAACCCCAAGTGTTCGCCCCAAGGATGTGAAACCCAGTCCCACTCCGCAGCATTCGAATGTCCACATGTCAGTTGCCAAGAAAGCCAAGGAGGTTCAAGCACCTGGTCCAGTTAACCTCCATGCAAACTTAGCCAGCACATCAAATGTGTCCGGGCACGTAGATCGGTCTTCAGAGAGCAATAATGCAAGTACGAGTTCTGGTGTACATATGAACAGCTTGGTAAACATCCTTCGACGCCAAAATGACATAACATCCCTCCTAGTGAAGCAGCATCAGTTTTCAAGTCTTCCTCAGAGAGATATTCCAATCTTTGATGATATTTAGAACCATTCATTAGAGCTTTCGAGTATGCCATTGAGCTAAAAATAGATAGCAGCACTGACTAGTTGTACTTTCTTGATCAATAATATACCAGTGGCTTTCCCAGAGATCTGGTAAGAAGTTGTCTTTATATGACCCCAGATTTTATATATATATATATATATATATATATATATATATATATATATATATATATATATATATATAAACATATGAAATACTTAAAATGTAATAAATGTAATCAGTTGTTAGGGTTAGGCTGTTACCCATAATTGTACAAAAACAAAACCAACTGCAAACAATAAAACTTTACAATTCCAAATATAGCCCAAATGTGGCCCACATGGGACCCTCAAATAAACAATTATGAGCAATCTAACTGGGCCCCACAACTTTATCCAAGATGGGGCCCACATTCAGCCCATCAAACTGCCCACCTTGAGCCCATGCCCAGATGACGCCCATGTAGCTCAGCAAAACCCCATGTGGGGCCCACATGGACATGTTGGCTGGGGACAGAAAAGAGCACTAGCATATTCAGATAGCTTGTAAAGCTAGATTTAAAATGACAATGTATATTATTATCAGCTATTACGGACATTGAACGTGAGATGGCTGAGACGAACGTGAGCCATCAGACAGACAACAAGACTGATATTTACTGAACGCAGAACGAACCTCGCAAAAGACTTTTAAAAATGCCATTTGAAATAATATGCTAAATCAATTAGCATGTTCAGCGCCCAAGTTCCGCCGTCGAAAGTTCCTGAACTTTGAAAAAGTACTACCTCGCGAGCAGGGCCGTTTTGAGGGGGAAATATTTACCCGGAACTTCATTTAGACCCTGGTTCCTGCGGTCAAAACACACCAAGTACCACCCCAAAGTTCCTGGTTCCTGGGTAAAGTTCCTGCGGTGGAAACGCGGCTTTAGATTGGCCTGCGATTAGACCTGAGGATTTCAAAGCCATGCAAGCCTTTGCAATATTTTTAAGGAGCTGTTTTAATGCAATGAAGGACATGAGTTACTCACATGAAATTAACTTGTCATCCAACATGAAAATCCTGGTCATGAAACTTCCTTATAAGCTGAAGGAGAGATGGCGATCCTATGTGTGGGAATTTCAGGAAAATCAGAAATGTAGCCCTCAATTCAAAGATATTGTCCTATTTGTTGAGAATTAAATAAAAGTGGCTTCAGACCCAGTATTTGGAGATATTCAAGATAAGCCTACAAGAAGAATTAAAGACAAGTTCCCCACTAAAGTCAAGCCCAAGTCTGGTGGAGGTACATTTGCAACTAGCGTCTCTTCTCCAGCTTCCCAGTCTACTCAGCAGTCCTCTAACGACAACAATTGGTGAGTCTTGTGCCATTTGTGTAACAGCAGTAATCACACGTTGGAGCTGTGTAACCTATTCAAAAAGAAGAAACATCATGATACGATAGATTTCCTCAAAGGAAAAGGGATCTGTTTTGGGTGTCTACATCAAGGTCACCTCAGCAAATACTGTATGAAGAGACTCACCTGTGCATCATGTTCTAAACTGCACCCAAGTGTCCTCCACATTGAGCAAAAGGTAAACCCAGAAGAGAAACTTGACACAAAAGAAACTGTGAACTCCTCTGCTGTAATGAGACCAGCTGGTGGGCATGGGCATATTGGGGCCGGTCTAAATGATAATGTCCTTTCAGTGGTTCCAGTAAAAGTCAAATCTGTTAAGGGTGACAAGATTATCCCAGTTTACGCTTTTATAGACCCAGGAAGTTCTGCTACCTTTTGTACAGAGCATCTGATGTCTCAGTTGAATGTCAAAGGTAAAAGAACCAATATCCGGTTGAAAACAGGTCATGAGAAGTCCATGCCAACTAATGTAATTACAGGATTAGAGATTTCTGGATTGGATAAAAATAATTTTATACAATTGCCTGATGTGTTCACGCAAAAGGAGATGCCAGTCACCACGGAAAACATACCCACACAAATGGATCTTGCTAGATGGCCATACCTGCAGAAAATTGATATCCCTGAAATTGATGGTAACATTGAGCTACTAATAGGAACCAATGCCTCGAAGGTCATAGAACCATGGGAAATCATAAACAGTCAAGGTGAGGGCCCTTATGCAGTCAAGACTTTGGTTGGATGGGTAGTCAATGGACCTTTAAGAGGAGGAGAGCCCAGTACAAGTAGTGACTGTCCCTCTGTTGCCATCTAAAGAGTTTCTGTAGCAAATCTGGAAAAGCTGCTGATTAGTCAGTACAATCATGACTTCAACGAAAAGGCTTCAGATGAAAAACGTAAAATGTAATTCGAGGACAAAAAGTTTCTTAAAATTGCAAATGAGTCAGTCTCACTTTTGGATGGACACTACACATTTAACTTGCCGTTTAGGAAAGATGATGTGTTAATGCCCAACAACCGTTATGTGGCCATGCAACGTCTTCTGAGTCTAAAAAGAAAGTTCAGAAGAAATTATTAATTCCATAAAGAGTATACATCTTTTCTCAATGACATAATAGATACAGGATATGTTGAGGTGGTCCCACAGGAAGAGGTAGATCAAGTGGAAGGAAGAACCTGCTATATTTCACATCATGCAGTCTACCACCCTAAGAAGAATAAACTTAGAGGTGTGTTTGACTGTGGTGCAACATATCAAGGTGTCTCTCTGAACTCAGAACTGCTGCAAGGGCCTGATCTTACTAACTCAATGGTTGGGGTCGCAATAAGACGTGAACATCCTACGCTTCTTGTGGTGGCCAGGAGGAGACATTGAGCAAAGTCCTTCATATGTTAGTGCACCTGTTTGGAGCAGTCTCTTCTCCCAGCTGTGCTACCTTTGCCTTGCGAAGAACTGCAGAAGACAACCGTCATTTTAGACCTCAGGTAACCAATACAGTCATGCATAATTTTTATGTTGATGATTGTCTAGTATCTCTGCCCATGGCACAGGAAGCAGTTCAACTGAGATCAGACCTGGTGGATTTGTGCAGCTTGGGAGTGTTTCAACTCACCAAATGGGTGAGTAATATTAGGACCGTCTTGTCTGCTATTGAGGAGGAGTATAGAGGGAATAACATCAGGTCCTTAGATTTAGACAATGACAGGCTACCAGTAGACCATGCCTTAGGATTCCAGTGGAACGTGGAAGATGACACCTTTAGATTTAACATCACACTGAATGAAAAGCCCCATACCCGTAGAGGTATGCTTTCCATGGTGAGCTCTATATTTGACCCTCTTGGAATCTTAGCACCCCTCACTCTTCCAGCCAAACAATTTTTACAGCAATTATGCAAAGAAGGCTATGGATGGGACAAGCCAGTATAGACATCTTAGTCTAGACAATGGCTTAGTTGAATTCTTAACCTACCCAAGTTGGCAGCCTTCAGTGTGCCACGCTGTAAAAAACCCAGCGGATTTGGTGAGCCTCAGTCCTTTCAGTTACATCATTTTGCACAACCAGAACACAGTTGGCCTACAGAAGAGTATAAACAAGAGCCTATAAGACAGAATGACCCAGAGGTCAAAGGTTTTGCCATAGTGTGTAACATGGTTACTCAAAATGAACAGAGTCCTACTCAAAAACTTCTCTCTTACTTCTCAGATTGGACCAGCTTGTTTAAAGCTGTTCCTTGGTACATTGGTTGCATTCAGCTTGGAGAAAACCTGCTAGCTCTCGCTACTAAAAGGAAGGAACTTTCCACTAATGTCTGCACTCGTTCTAGCCATGAGAAATTGGCTTCCCAGCTGCTTATCTTCAGATCAACACTTGGTGGTCAGTTTCTAGCAATGAAAGACCTTGGGAGAGCTGAGAAAGCAGTCGTATCCAATAATCAAAGGCAAGCTTTCCCAAATTAATCTGAGAAATTAAAAGTTACTCCACGCAATGTTCTAAAAAGGAGTATCCTCTACAAACTTGACCCAATAATAAAGGATGGATTACTGAGAGTAGGAGGACAACTGTCAAGGGCAACAATGTCGGAAGATATAAAGCATCCCATCATTCTTCCGAAACACTCTCACACTTCCTATTTGTTACTTCAAGACATCCATTAAAGGTATGGGCACTGTGGAAGAAATTATATTCTTGCCCATTTGCGTAAGAAATTTTGGACCATTAATGGCAACACAGCAGCAAGAAAAATTATTTCTAAATGTGTGTCATGTAGTCACCTGAAAGGCAAAACTGAGGAGCAAAAGATGGCTAATTTGCCAAAATAATAAAGAGCTCAATCAGATCTTCCACCATTCACAAATGTGGGAATGGACTATTTTGGTCCAATAGAAACAAAAAGAGGAAGAAGTTGTATCAAAAGATATGGCATACTTTTTACATGCGTATCATCCAGAACCGTTCATATTGAAATGGCCAACTCCCTAGACACTGACTCCTGTATCCATGCTTTAAGAAGATTAATATGTAGGAGAGGCAAGGCAAAACATATTTGGTCTGACAATGGTACCAATCTCATAGGTGCATATAGGGAGCTCAAAAAAGCTTTCACTAATCTGAACAGCAGTAAGATTCAAAGTGCCATGCTCAAAACAGGAATCGACTGGAGTTTCAACCCACCAGGGGCGTCTCACCATGGTGGTGTATGGGAGAGACTAATCAGGTCAGCCAGATGGGTCTTAAATTCTCTCCTACACCAACAAGTTGTAGACGATGAGAGTCCCCAAACATTGTTTTGTGAAGTTGAAGCAATTCTTAACAACCGCCCTATCACCACTGCATCATCTGACCCTTTCGACCTAGAGGCTCTTACACCTAACCACCTTATATTGCATAACTCACAACCTGTCCTACCTCCCGGTGAGTTTTCCAAATCTGACTCATACACCAGGCACCGATGGAAACAAGTGCAATACTTGGCAGATTTGTTCTGGAGGAGATGGACACATGAGTATTTGACACTAATGCAAGAAAGACAAAAGTGGTCTAAAGCAAGAACTAATCTCCAAGTTGAGATATTGTGGTGGTGGTTGACTCTAGCTCTCCACGAGCATCATGGCCGCTTGCAAGAATACTAGAAACGAAACCCGATTCACATGGGATGGTCCGGTCAGTCAAATTGCAGACAAAGACAAGCATAACAGAGCGGCCTATCACAAAGCTGTGCTTATTATTAAAAGAAGATGATCAATAAAGATTAGATAAAAGGAAAGTTTTTTTTAACTTGTTGTTGTTGGATTATAGATAATTTATAGCAGCTTTTGTAAATAAATGTAAATGCTTAAGGTTAAGCTTAAGACATTTAGGGGCTGGATTGTAGGAGCTAAAATAGAATTTAGCTAAATAAAATTAATGTGTTAAATGATTAACTTTCAATGTTATGTGAGTTGGTGCCATCTAGGGGTACAAGCTGGAGAGGCTAAGACCTTTGGAATAAAGGACCTGGGACTTCCCCTGAGGGTGTGGCCAGAACAGGAAGTGGCAGTCTTTGACCTCACGGCCTAACAGACATCAGACTGCTTCAATCCTATGTATATCTTGTTAATCCTTTATTTTTTGAGACCTTGATCTTTTTTTTATTTTATTTTGTATATCTGCAGTTATTTGGAATAAATATTTTTTCGTTTGAACACGTTGGAAAGTGAGCGTCAAGGCTTGTTTTTGTTAAGCCACCAAAGTGGATATATCCGTATGTATCCATTACAAGTAGGAATCCAATTATTAACATGGCCAAGACCAAAGAGCTGTCCAAAGACACTAGAGACAAAATTTTACACCTCCACAAGGCTGGAAAGGGCTACGGGGAAATTGCCAAGCAGCTTGGTGAAAAAAGGTCCACTGTTAGAGCAATCATTAGAAAATGGAAGAAGCTAAACATGACTGTCAATCTCCCTCAGACTGGGGCTCCATGGAAGATCTCACTTCGTGTGGTCTCAATGATAAGAAAGGTGAGAAATCAGCCCAGAACTACACGGTAGGAGCTGGTCAATGACCTAAAAAGAGCTGGAACCACCGTTTCCAAGGTTACTGTTGGTAATACACTAAGACGTCATGGTTTGAAATCATGCAAGGCACGGAAGGTTCCCCTGCTTAAACCTGTCTTAAGTTTGCCAATGACCATTTGGATGATCCAGAGGAGTCATGGGAGAAAGTCATGTGGTCAGACTTTATGAATTATGAATATTAGTTCATAATTTCACTAAATGTGTTTGGTGGAAGAAGAATAATGAGTACCATCCCAAGAACACCATCCCTACTCTGAAGCATTGAGGTGGTAGCATCATGCTTTGGGGGTGTTTTTCTACATATGGGACAGGGCGACTGCACTGTATTAAGGAGAGGATGACCGGGCCATGTATTGCAAGATTTTGCGGAACAACCTCCTTCCCTCAGTTAGAGCATTGAAGATGGGTTGAGGCTGGGTCTTCCAACATGACAATGACCCCAAGCACACAGCCAGGATAACCAAGGAGTGGCTCTGTAAGAAGCATATCATGGTTCTGGCGTGGCCTAGCCAGTCTCCAGACCTAAACCCAATAGAGAATCTTTGGTGGGAGCTCAAACTCTGTGTTTCTCAGTGACAGGCCAGAGACTAATCTAGAGAATATCTGTGTGGAGGAATGAGCCAAAATCCCTCCTGCAGTGTGTGCAAACCTGGTGAAAAACTACAGGAAACATTTCACCTCTGTAATTGCAAACAAAGGCAACTGTACCAAACATTAACATTGATTTTCTCAGGTTTTCAAATTCTTATTTGCATCTGTATCATACAAATAAATAGTGAAAAAAAACTTTCATTGTTGTCACGTTACACACAAAGGAAAAGTGGTGCAAGGACTCAAGTGCAGAAAATGATAATTTATTATAAAATAAAACATAAACTCAAAACAAAACCCACGAGGGGGAAAACATAACTAGAAAATACATAAACTGAAACTGAACACATACCACATAGAAGTCACCGGGGAACAGAAGACGTAGACAGTACATACAACGATCCGACCCAGACTGACAAACACAAGGAGCTATTAAAGGGAAGAAATCAAAAGGGAATCAGGGAACACAAGTGGGGCCAATAAACACTAATCAGATAACAAGGGGGAGGGAACTGACAATGACACGAGCACATGCTCGACAACACAAAACCCACATGTGCACACAAGACAAGACAGGCATTTGACATTACCCCCTCCTTAAGGAGCGGCTACCAGACGCTCCACTAGGGACAGGGATGGGAGAAACAGACCAGGGCGGGACGGGAGGGCCGGACCAGGGCGGGAAGGACACGGGAGGGACGGACCAGGGCGGGAAGGACCAGGGAGGGACGGACCAGGGCGGGAAGGACACGGGAGGGACGGACCAGGGGGGCACGGGAGGGACGGACCAGGGGGGCACGGGAGGGAAAGGGGAAACAGACAAGGAAGGAACAGACAAGGGAGGGGTAAACAAGGGAGGGACAAGGAAAACAAAAAGTTCTGGAGGCCATGGTGGCACACAAAGTTCGAATGGCCAGGGCGGCCCGCCGAGTTCGGGAGGCCCACTAAGTTCAGGTGGCCGGGGCGGCCCGCAGAGTTCAGGCAGCCAGGGCGGCATGGGTAGAGCAGGGCGCCAGGGAGGCGCGGTGAGAGCAGGACTCCTGGGTGGCGCGGTGAGTGCAGGGGGCACCAGGGAGGTGCGGTGAGAGCAGGACGCTTCAGTGGAGCAGGCAGAGCAGGACGCCTCAGGGGCGCAGGGAGAGCAGGACGCCTCAGGGGCGCAGGGAGAGCAGGACGCCTCAGGGGCGCAGGGAGAGCAGGACGCCTCAGGGGCGCAGGGAGAGCAGGACGCCTCAGGGGCGCAGGGAGAGCAGGACGCCTCAGGGGCGCAGGGAGAGCAGGGCGCCTCAGGGGCGCAGGGAGAGCAGGACGCCTCAGGGGCGCAGGGAGAGCAGGGTGCCTCAGGGGCGTAGGGAGAGCAGGACGCCTCAGGGGCGCAGGGAGAGCAGGACGCCTCAGGGGCGCAGGGAGAGCAGGACGCCTCAGGGGCGCAGGGAGAGCAGGACGCCTCAGGGGCGCAGGGAGAGCAGGACGCCTCAGGGGCGCAGGGAGAGCAGGGCGCCTCAGGGGCGCAGGGAGAGCAGGACGCCTCAGGGGCGCAGGGAGAGCAGGGTGCCTCAGGGGCGCAGGGAGAGCAGGGCGCCTCAGGGGCGCAGGACGAGCAGGGTGCCTCAGGGGCGCAGGAAGAGCAGGGTGCCTTAGGGGCGCAGGGAGAGCAGGGCGCCTCAGGGGCGCAGGGAGAGCAGGGCGCCTCAGGGGCGCAGGGAGAGCAGGGCGCTTCAGGGGCGCAGGGAGAGCAGGGCGCTTCAGGGGCGCAGGGAGAGCAGGGCGCCTCAGCGGCGCAGGCAGGGCGTCGGGGAAACTTCTCCAGTCCAGCAGTATCCACCGGCACTGGGACCACCGGAATACGATCCACCGGTACTGGGACCACCGGTATCGGGACCACCGGAACACGATCCATCGGCACTGGGACCACCGGAACATGATCCACCGGCACTGGGACCACCAGAACACGATCCACCGGCACTGGGACCACCGGAATACAATCCACCGGCACTGGGACCACCGGAATACGATCCACCGGCCTAAGATCCACCGGCACTGGGACCACCGGAATACGATCCGCCGGCATTGGGACCATCGGAACATGATCCGTCGGAACACGATCCAGGGAACACAGGGAACACAGGTGGGGCCAATAAACACTAATCAGATAACAAGGGGGAGGGAACTGACAATGACACGAGCACATGCTCGACAACACAAAACCCACATGTGCACACAAGACAAGACAGGCATGTGAGATTATAGCTGTGTCTCATTTCGTTAAATTTCGAAGGCTGCGTCCTCCGGAGGACACGTCCTGTGTAGGATGCAGTATACGGAGTGTCCTCAATCAGACTTAAACGAGACGTCCTTCGTAGGACACACAGGCAGGAAGTATCACGTTGCTATGCCAACAAGTTCAGCCACATTGCGCTCTCACGCCAGTTATATGAATGAAAATTATTTATAACTTGAAAAGGACTATGAAATGTTTCTTGTCTTGACAGCAATGTACTGTTCTAAACGTTTAAAATGCACTAAACAGTTGTAATCCTGTTTACCACAACTATCTGTTTGAGGTAATAGAGCTTAAAAAAACCAACAAAAAAAGCTTGAACTTGTATATATATGTATATCGCATGTATATCTGGCGGTGATGCCGTTTTTTCATATAATATTAAAAAAATATGACGGTTGTTAACGGAGACGCAAAGAATTGTGGGTTATCTCTAGCTGTGAAGGATACACCTCATGCACACTCCGAAATCCCGTCAAAGAAGGACGCATTCGGAGGTCGCATTTGGAGTGTCCTACTCACTTTTTAGAAATGAGACGGCCTTATGACGTATGCACCCTTCGAATGCGACCTTCGGAGGACGCAGCCTTCTGAAATGAGACACAGCTTATGTCTCTCACAGTGGACATGCACCTACGATGACAATTTCAGATCCCTCCATGATTTTTAAGTGGGAGAAGTTGTAAAATAGCAGGATGTTCAAATACTTATTTTCATCACTGTATATATATATATATTTGTCATTAGTGCCTGCGTGGATCGGTCAAATGAGGCACCTCTGTAAATATATCTATGATCGCGCCGGCTCTCTCTGGTCTCGACTCGGACTCGACCCTCTCTGTCCTCGGTCTCGTCTCAGACTCAGCCCTCTCTGTACTCAGTCTCGTCTCGGACTCAGCCTCCTTTGAACTCGGTCTCGTCTCAGACTCAGCTCTCTCTGAACTTGGTCTCGACTCGGACTGGACCCTCTCTTTTTTTTTATTTTTTATTATGCAAACAGACAAGTACAATATTTACAAAAGAGAAGTTAGATGCAAAATACAAATACAAAGGGCAACAAAACATAACATGCCAGTACGAGTGTGTGTGTGTGTGTGTGTGTGTGTGTGTGTGTGTGTGTGTGTGTGTGTGTGTGTGTGTGTGTGTGTGTATGTGTGTGTGTGTGTGTGTTTGTGTGTGTGTAACTGTGAGTGTAACTGGTGTGGGAGTGTTAATGTATGAATAAAGGATCATGTAGGGAAGTACAACAGATATAACCAAAAAAAATATATGTGTATAAATAAGGAAAATAAAATGGGGTATGCAGAAGGTGACAACAGCAATAGTAATAGCAATATTAATAATAATGACAATAATAATGATAAATCCAATTAATTAGAAATGACAAATAGTAATAATAGTGTTATCAGTAGTAGTAATGACAAACATATTAACAAATACTCATTTCATCCGGAAGGAGGGGAAGGTTAAAGGGACAGGAGGAGGACAAATAGAAGCAATAGTAGTAATAGTAATAATAATATTAATAATGGTAAATATTGATAAAGCCATTAATAGTGATAATAATAGTAGTAGTAACAATGATGTTAATAATAATAACAGTAAAAATAATAATAATAATTATGATAATATTGATCAGCTATTAGTAACAAGGTATTTAAAGCTTTGATACCCCTCATGGTCATGGCATAGGATAGACCTCTGCCAGAGTCATAATGCAATGGGCTATCAAGGTGAGGTGCTGCCAGGGTCCTGAAATCCATGCCCATCCCCCAGCTGAGAGGAGCAATTAATTGACTGATAGGCAAGTGTTTGTAACTTTTCTCATTTGATTGTTTGTTCATTTGTTGTTGGATAAGTGTGTCTGTGTAGTGCAGAGGTGTGTATTATTAGTTTTGGTATATTCTCTCGGTGTGTGTGGGAGTTAGCATTTGTTGAGTTAGCATTTGTTTGGTCATTGCCACGTTGGGAGTGAGTTTGTTGGGGGCGTTGCCAGCGAGGTATTAAAAGCCTCGTGTGTTTGTAACATTTTGGCTAGAGAGGAGCAATTAATTGACTGATAGACAACTACTCTGTAAGTGTTTGTAACTTTTCTCATTTGATTGTTTGTTCATTTGTTGTTGGATAAGTGTGTCTGTGTAGTGCAGAGGTGTGTATTATTAGTTTTGGTATATTCTCTCGGTGTGTGTGGGAGTTAGCATTTGTTGAGTTAGCATTTGTTTGGTCATTGCCACGTTGGGAGTGAGTTTGTTGGGGGCGTTCCCAGCTGCTTTCAATAACGATACTCAAGTGAGTATAAATAGCGTGATAGTCCGCGGCAGCGGAAGCGGCAGTGTGAAGCCCTCCTTGTGTGAAGACCAACGAGTGTAAAGACTTCAACTCTTCCCAGCGCAACTCCGCCCGAGCAAGGACCCCGGCAAGGCACTTGAGTATCATCTTCCTTTTCATTATTTGTGTTCGGTTCTTCTCTAATTCCTATCTGGCCTTTTCTCTGATCTGTATTCACCATGTGCTTTCAAATCTCAACTATAACTACTAGCACTCGTAAATCACGCTCTGTACGCACGAGATGTTGTAATCCTAATAATTTGCGCTATATCCTAACATCCTCTGCTACTTTACTCTCTACTCCAATTGGTCTCTGGAATTGCCAGTCGGCTGTAAACAAAGCAGACTTTATTTCATCTATTGGGACTCATTCTCAGCTCAGCCTCATGGCCCTAAATGAGACCTGGATCAAACCAGAGGACACTGCCACTCCTGCAGCCCTCTCAACCAATTATACTTTTTCACACACTCCTCGGCCTATTGGGAGGGGTGGGGGTACTGGTTTGCTTATCTCTAATGATTGGAAATTTGATCCATTACCGTCTCTACCGGCCAATTCATTTGAATCGCACTCAATCACTATTACTCAACCTGTTAAAATCCATGTGGTAGGGGTCTATCGTCCTCCAGGTCACCTCGGTAACTTTGTGGAGGAGTTGGATGTGTTACTTTCTAGCTTCCCTGAGGATGGCACTCCACTGATTCTGCTTGGTGACTTCAACATCCATCTTGATAAACACCTAGCTGCAGACTTCAGCACTCTACTGACTTCATTTGACCTTAAGTTAGTATCTACTACGGCTACTCACAGATCAGGTAACCAATTAGACCTTGTCTACACACGCAACTGCTCCACGGACAACACTTTAGTTACTCCATTACACAACTCAGACTACTTTCTCATCACTCTTAACCTCATACTGACTCCTGATACAACACGTACTCCTACACAGATTACCTTTCGGCGTAATCTACGCTCACTCTCTCCCTCTCGCCTATCCACTATGGTTTCATCTTCACTCCCTCCACCTGCTCAGTTCTCAGCACTGGACACTAACATTGCTACTGACACTCTTTGCTCCACTCTAACATCCTCCTTAGACAGTTTTTGCCCCCTTTCATCCAGACCAGCCCGCCCCACCCCATCTGCCCCCTGGCTGTCTGATGTTCTCCGTGAACATCGCTCTGGACTCAGGGCGGCACAGAGGAAATGGCAGAAATCTAAAAACAATACTGACCTTGCCTTTTACCAGTCTCTTCTCTCTACGAATGTCTCCACTGCTAAAACAACATACTACCACAACAAAATCAACAATTGCTCTGACTCTCGCCAACTCTTTAAAACATTCTCCTCTCTCCTTTGTCCTCCTCCTCCCCCTCCTTCATCAACTCTTACAGCTGATGACTTTGCATCATTTTTCACAAACAAAACAGCTCTCATTAGCAAACAGTTCTCCTCATCACAAACTGACACACACATCTCAACAACTAACACGAACACGCTTCCATCCTTCTCTCCACTCTCCGAGGCAGATATTTCTAAAATCATCCTTTCCAATCACCCTACTACCTGTCCACTTGATCCTATACCCACTCACCTCCTTCAGGCTATTTCTTCTTCAATCACTCCTGCACTCACTCACATTGTCAACACTTCTCTTCACACGGGAACCTTTCCCACAGCATTTAAGCAGGCTCGGGTAACCCCACTGCTTAAGAAACCCTCTCTGAATCCAGCACTTTTAGAAAACTACCGACCGGTATCCCTTCTGCCTTTCATTGCAAAGACCCTTGAGCGAGTTGTGTTCAATCAACTCTCTATGTTTCTTGAACGGGACAACCTCCTAGACAACAACCAATCCGGCTTCAAAAGCGGCCATTCGACCGAGACTGCCTTGCTCTCGGTAACCGAGGCACTGAGACTGGCAAAAGCAGCTTCCAAATCCTCAGTGCTCATTCTGCTGGATCTGTCTGCTGCTTTTGACACAGTTAACCACCAGATCCTCCTGTCAACACTTAAGAGGACGGGGATCTCAGGATCTGCTCTCCAGTGGTTCAGGTCTTACCTCTCTGGTAGGTCCTACAGGGTGTCATGGAGAGGTGAAGTGTCTAAGTCACATCATCTAGCTACTGGGGTTCCACAGGGCTCAGTCCTTGGACCGCTTCTCTTCTCCATCTACATGTCATCATTAGGTTCTGTCATTCAGAAACACGGCTTCTCCTATCACTGCTATGCTGATGACACTCAACTCTACTTCTCATTTCAACCAGATGATCCTACAGTCAGTGTTCGTATCGCTGCCTGTCTGACAGACATTTCTGACTGGATGAAAGAGCATCATCTTAAACTCAATCTTGCAAAGACAGAATTACTTGTTTTCTCAACCAACCCAGCACTTCATCAAAATTTCTCCATTCAGCTTGGTTCATCGACCATAACTCCATCAAGGACAGCAAGAAACCTTGGAGTTGAGATTGATGACCAGTTAAACTTCACTGACCACATTACTGCAACAGCCCGGTCCTGCAGATTTGCTTTATACAACATTAGAAAGATCAGACCCTTCCTATCAGAACAGGCTGCACAACTCCTGGTTCAAGCTCTTGTTCTCTCCAGACTGGATTATTGTAATGCTCTTCTGGCTGGGCTTCCAGCATGCACTATCAAACCCTTGCAGCTGATCCAGAATGCAGCGGCGAGAGTGGTCTTTATTGAGCCGAAGAGAGCGCATGTTACGCCTCTCTTCATCAAACTGCACTGGTTGCCAATGGCTGCTCGCATCAAATTCAAGGCACTAGTTATCGCCTACAAAACAACCACTGGCTCTGCACCAATATACCTAAACTCACTTGTTCAGACTTACACACCCTCCAGAAGCTTGCATTCTGCGAGTGAGCGGCGCCTCGTGGTTCCATCCCAAACAGGCATGAAATGTCTCTCACGGACATTTTCCTGGACCGTTCCCACCTGGTGGAATGACCTGCCGATCTCAATTCGTGCTGCCGAGTCTGAGGCCATTTATAAAAAACATCTTAAGACACATCTTTTCCATTTGCACTTGACCAATACAGAATAGCACTTACTGATCACAACAGCAACGACCAAAAAGCGCACACTCCTGGATCATATCTACGTCTCTCATCCGGATTTGTGCCTTCAGGCGGGTATGTTACATAATTATCATAACTATCAGAATCCAGTGTTCTGTATTTTGCGTACGTGAGTTTTTGTTGTAGATGGCTATTGCTGCGCGTTTAGCTAGAATGCCATACAAAACCAACCCATTGGGCCACTGAATCTGCATTAACGACAACAGCTGGGGCAACAGCCTTAGTCCTAATGGGTTGTTATCATAGCTATCAAAATCCAGTGTTCGGCATTTTGCGTACGTGAGTTTTTGTTGTAGATGTCTTAAAAAAAAAAAAAAAAAAAAAAAAAAAAAAATGTTGTGTATTGTGCTAATTAATTGAGATTTCTTACAGCTCTTACAGGTTGTTGGCCTTGTCTGTTTCGTTGCTTCTATTACTCTTCCCTTTTTTGTAAGTTGCTTTGGATAAAAGCGTCTGCTAAATGATTAAATGTAAATGTAAACGTAAATGTTGCATAGATGCCACGCTGACCCTATCTTTGTGTTTTTTTTTCTTTTCCTTTTTTTATAAGAATGTCTGCTTTCATTGTTGTACTACTGATATCTTTGTCAACTAGTGTATAATGCATTAAAACAAACATGGCGTGTAGCATGGAACCTGCCCAGTGCAAAGCCCATGCAGGCTGCCATGTCCACGCCACATTTACCCTATATATGTGCTTTTTTTTTTTTTCCTTTTCCTGATTTAAACTGGTTTTATGCTCCCAATGAATGTGTGTGCACCTGATCTAATTTGTAAAGCATTAAAACAGCGAGACAAGTACTAGCTGGAGGGCGAAAGACCAAGGCCCCCGGCCCCACCTCACACCCACCCACGACTAATCAGAACCGCACATGACAGGGATTAGTATGCCACAACCAACCAGGGGGGGGGGAGAGAGAGAGAGAGAGAGAGAGAGAGAGAGAGAGAGAGAGAGAGAGAGAGAGAGAGAGAGAGAGAGAGAGAGAGAGAGATTTAAATATAATCTTATAAGCATTTTATTTATTTAATAATAGTCTGTGTTGCTACCTCTTCCTGAACCTGCTCCCCCCATTTTTGATGGTGTATCATTAAGGATGGCTTCAGACAAAGAAGGTGAGTGGATTCATGACTGTTGGAAGTTAAACAGAGCTGACCAAGAAGGGTGTAATTCTGATGTATCATTTTGATTAGAGGTAGAGTCAAGTTTTCCATGGAGATGTACTCTACTAGTAAATTTTTCCAAGTTGTAATGTGTATGGTGTTTCTTGATTTCCAGTTCATGAGGATAGTTTTCTTGGCGATAGTTAGAGCCACTAGGAGTAACTGACTGTTTGTACTGTCTAAACTGATTATGGATATGTCTATGGGAAGCCAAACAATCCAAAAGTGGGACGAGACAGCGGGCTGTTACAGAGCTCGCGCCGCGCGGACATGTCATCTGCGCGGTTCAATAGACCGAGCCGCGTGGCCGACTCGTCAGCGCAGCGCAGCGCGGACGTGTTTACTAGCGCAACCAAATGGGCAGCACGGCGCGAACCATAAATGCACTCAAATATAGGCTACAATAAAGAAACCCCTCATTCCTTACAAACATTGGTTCTCTGCTGAAGTTTAATTGTTTTTCCCTACAGCAGACAAATGAAATCGGGGATGAAATGCATTTTCTTTTGTTTATTATCTTGAAAAGTCAAGTCAGCAGTGTTGTGTGTTGATACCAAGCCTGCAGTCTCCCTCTCATTTACTGAAGCTTTCGCGTCTCGATCGCCCCCCGGTGACCGGTCCCAGTATAGCCGCCCCTCTGTGTTTTCTAATGGACGCGAGGCAAACTAAATAATAAAATTACACTTTAAATTTTTTTCCCCAAAGTTAGTTTATGTCACTGAAGGCAGTTATCACCACGATGATTTCATTTCAGGTGTTCGTTTTAAAAATAAGTTAGGTTTGAGTTAGTTATTTGATGCTATCAAAACGGGGGGTGTGACGTCATGATTGACAGCTGAGACTGACGGCTTCTCTGAGTGAAGTTGTCACTGAGGCACTAACAGACTTTTTTCGAAATTTTTGGGAGCAGATTGGTGCTTTAGCTTTAATTTATACATTTCCATAACTGTTTATTTCACACCAACATAATTAATTGTTCTGCATCGAGAGTGTGGGCGGGCTTTTGATATCGCAGCTGTACTTCCTGCTCTACTTCCTGCGCTCTACTGCGCAACTCCGGTCCCGAAATCGCTACTGCGCAGACTCGGTCCCAAGATGTCAGCACCGTGCACCCCCGCCTGAAAGCTTCAAATATGGCAAGTGGAAACGGATGATGTCGAGTCGTCCATATTTTTTTACGGTCTATGGTCGATACTGAACTGCACGCTACATGGAAATATCTGTAAAGCAGAAACGTTAATGATTTTAAATATCATATTCCTCTTCGTATTCCATATCGCCAACCTCCTGGTAATTATATCAGAGTTTAAATATGTTCAGGTAATTAATCTTATTAGCCTATTGTATGAAGTTTTGCATTCAGCTATTATTTGTAGACTGTAATACTTAAGCTTTTTATATCTGAATTCCATAATTATAGATAGATAGATAGATAGATAGATAGATAGATAGATAGATAGATAGATAGATAGATAGATAGATAGATAGATAGATAGATAGATAGATAGATAGATAGATAGATAGATAGATAGATAGATAGATAGATAGATAGGCTATATCATAATATCATTATAGCCTATTGATAACAAAGTCATTGAAGTTTCTGCTTTGTACAGCTCTTTCCTTGCCTCTATACAAGTTCAGTAGGCTATATGCACAACACGATTGACTTGTAACACTATTAAATATAATTTAATTTGTATTCAAAGGAAAAACGCCTAAACTTTTGAATTAATGACTCTGTCACCTAAAGCCTCATCAATTCTGTTTAAAATGTCAGTAGTTAAAATAGTTTCTACAATGTGCCTATAGCATGTTACCTCACCCATTTGCATTAAATAGCTGAGGTTTATGGGTAAAATGTTAATTAACAATAAATGTAAAATGTAAATGCGCCAAATGAACTTGTATCGGTTTAAATTGTTCATTGCAGCGCTGGTGAGGATTAGTTCCATAGACCGTGAAAAAAAATAATAATAATTTGCGCCGCGCTGCCCATTGGGTAGCGCTAGTAAACACGTCGGCGCTCGGTCTATTGAACTCTGTAACAGCCCGCTGTCTCGTCCCACTTTTGGATTGTTTGGCTTCCCATATATGTCACCTAATATACAGAGAGAGGGAGACAGCGGGATGTGACAACCCATAAGTTTGCCCATTGGCCCCTGTCCATCATGGCCTCCTAATAATCCCCGTATCCTGATTGGCTTCATCACTTGGTCTCCTCTCCACCAATCAGCTGGTGTGTGGTGAGCGTTCTGGCGCAATATGGCTGCCGTCGCATCATCCAGGTGGATGCTGCACATTGGTGGTGGTTGAGGAGATTCCCCCCTTCTATGTAAAGCGCTTTGAGTGCCTAGAAAAGCGCTGTATAAATGTAACAAATTATTATTATTATTATTATTATAAGGTTGGATAGTGAGTCAGTAACGTTCTCCCAAAATGTTTTAACTGAGGTGCAATGCCAAATAGCGTGCAAATAGGTGTCTTGGGTGTTTTGTGTGCAATGTGAGCATGCTTCTGAAGAAAAACCCATTTTAAATAATTTCTGTCCAGTTAGGTGGGATCTATGAAGAACTTTATACTGTATAAGTTGTAAGTTGGCGTTTTTTGTCATGAAATAAATATTTTTACAAATTTGTGACCAGAAAGCGGCATTGGGAGCAATGGATAAGTCTGATTCCCATTTAGCATTGGGTAGGCTTAATGTGTTGTCTGATTTGGATATTATTTTATATATTTTGGAGAGTAGTTTTTTGGGGGATGTTATATTAATTAGCTCTAAGATTGGAGGGGGACGATCTAGGTTAATTGTCTGAGTGTCGATTTTTGATTGAATAGATGACTTGATTTGCAAATATTCCAAAAAACAATTACTCCCAACGCCGTACTTCAGAACTAAGTGGGAAAATGGTGTCAAGTTATTATTAAGGAGGATGTGTTGAAGTTGTGTGATGCCCTTATCTACCCATGTGCGTAAGTTGAGTGGCTTCTTGTTAACTATAAAATCGGGGTTATTCTAGATCGGGGTGAATTTAGATGGTGCAAGAGGAGTGTTTGTGATTTGATGAAATTTCCACCAGGCTGTCAAAGCTGCGGCTATTGTCGGTGTTTTAAAACAGTGATGGTTTTTGATTGTCTGAGTATGGAAAGGTAGTTCTGAAATGTTAATGTCTTTGCAAATTGACTGTTCAACATCTAGCCATGTGCTTTCTGATGGGTTAGGATGAATCCATTTGTATATATTTTGTAGTTGATTGGCCAAAAAATAGTGGTAGAAATGTGGTGCTTCCAGTCCTCCTTGTGTTTTTGGTTTCTGTAGAGTAATCAGTTTAATTCGTGGGGTCTTATTTTTCCAATAGAATTTAGTGACGATTGAGTCTAGTGATTTAAACCAAGTGAGGGTGGGTAGTGCAGGAGTCATTGTAAATAAATAGTTTAATTTAGGGAGTATATTCATTTTGATTACTGATATTCTGCCCATAATGGATAGTGGTAAATTCATCCATTGATAAAGGTCATCATTTATTGTTTTCAGTAATGGTGTAAAGTTGAGTCCAAACAGCTCTGACAGCCTAGGGGAAATATTAATGCCTAAGTATGTGATATAGTTGGTGCACAAAGGAATAGGTGGTGTCTGGGATGTCACATCCAAGCTGTTGGAATGTAATGAGAGTATAGCAGATTTACTCCAGTTAATCGAGTATTCAGGGATATTTGAGAATGAATCAATGAGTTTAATCGTTTCTTGTAGTGATGAGGGAGGGTCTTGTAAATATAGTAATATATCATCAGCGTAAAGACTAATTTTGTGGTGCATGTTTATTGTTTGAATTCCTTTAATTAGCTGTTTTGACGGATAGCTGCTGCTAATGGCTCAATGAAAATGGTAAATAATGAAGGTGAGAGTGGGCATCCTTGTCTAGTCCCCCGTTGTAGTGTGAAGGTGCATGATGTTAATCCATTAGTGATGACAGTGGCTGAAGGTGATGTATATAGAATTTTGATCCAATTAATGAATGACTCCCCAAAACCAAACCTCTCTAATGTGGAAAACAGGAACTTCCAATTGACCCTATCAAAAGCTTTTTCTGCATCGAGACTAACTATGATGGTTTTGGTTTTTTGAGTTGATGAATAATGCATTAAGTTAAATAGTCTACGTGTGTTACTGGATGAAAGTCTACCTTTGATGAAACCGGTTTGATCTGGATGGATTATAAATGGTGTGACTTTTTCTATTCTATGCGCTAGTGCTTTAGTGATGATTTTAATGTCTACATTGATTAGGGAAATCGGACGATAACTTGAAGGTAATGTTGGATCTTTATTTGGTTTAAGAAGGAGTGAAATTGTGGCTGTGTTTATACTACCTGGGAGTTTTGATTTTTGTTTTGATTCAGTTATCATACGGATGAAGAGTGGCGATAAAGTTGACCAAAAGTGTTTGTAGAACTCAGCAGGGAATCCATGAGGTCCTGGTGCTTTATTGTTTGGCATGAGTTTGAGGGCATTCAAAAGTTCATATTCTGATAAGGGCGCTTCAAGAGTATTTATATGATCTTTACTGAGTTGAGGCAAGTTGATATTGTTGAGAAATGAGTTGATTTCATTCTGATCTGGGTCTTTATCGGAGGTATATAATTTACTGTAAAAATTGTGAAAGATTTGATTTATTTCTGGTGAGTTGGTGGATTTCCCTGCTGTGTCTCTAATCACTGGTATTGTAGCTTTTTCTTTATTTTGTTTGATTTGCCAGATATTTACCAGATTTGTTATTATGATGGAAGTTTTCTTGTCTTAGCCTATGAATTAGGAATTGTGTATGTTTATTGATTAATTCGTTCAATTTGAGTTTATATTTTCTTAATGAATCCTGTGTTTCTTCTGTTGGGTTATTGATGTTAATGTCTTCTAGTTGTTTATTTTTTTGTTCCAATTCTACCTGTTGATCCTTTTCCTTCCTTTTTTTCTAAACAGAGAATGAAATTATTTTCCCTCTTAGTACGGCCTTTCCAGTTTCCCACAGAAGAGATGGGGATACTTCCGGGGAGTCATTCATCTCTAGAAAGCATGCCCACTCTCGTTTGAAATAACTGTCAAAATCATGATCTTTCAGAAGAGATGTGTTAAATCGCCATCTGGTAGTGGGTTTATGTTGACTAGTTGTGTTCCACTTTAATGTTACCGGGGCATGATCACTAATTACTATTGGATGGATCTTTGATTCAGAAATGTAAGAAAGAAGTCAATGCGGGAATATGAGTGGTGTACTGGTGAGTAGAATGAGTATTCTTTACTGTTAGGATGCTGTAGACGCCAACTATCGCCAAGACCAAAATCACTCATGAACTGTTTTATGGTTTCTGCAGATTTCCAAATGCGTTTAGTTGAATGGTAAGTGCTTGAACGGAGTCCTTTAAAAAGTTATTTTCTTTAGTGAGAGTGTCTATCTGTTCTTGGCTGAATTCTAAGCTGTGCCGCAATTCCTGGAGTTCCTTGTGTATGACTTCTATAAGTGCAATCCTGGTATCAAGTCCGGTGAGTTTATTTTCGATTGAGAGCAAAATGTCGCTTACCTCAGTGCAGCACGGCGGTTTGGGTGATGTGGATGGTGTTGCACTTGGGCTGAAAGGTGATTCGGGACGAGGTCTTTTGGAGTTTGGAGTGAGATTACCTTTACTTTTCTTGTTGTGATCCGGTTTGTCCCTGTTCATGGTGCAGCAGAATGTGTTGTAGTGCGCGTCAATGTATTCTTCGAGATGATCCAGGTTGTATAATATTATAATCCGGAAGCGGGAAGGAGAAAAAAAGAAAGACGAAATAAAAGAAGTATGGAATGGGAGGAAACCGAGAGAAAATAAATAAATAAAACAAAACAAAATGTAGGTACTTCAGCTGGAATTGTTTACAGTCTAGCAGATGGGAGCCGCCATCTTAGATCTCGCACCACCCAGAGGAAAAGAAAATCTGAAAAGATATCTCCAAAATGTTTCATTTATTTCTCCTAGACAACTTTGAGATACATATGACACCAAACTCAGGGCCGGCGCGTGCCTATAGGCGAACTAGGCAGCCGCCTAGGGCGGCAGCTCAGCCAGGGCGGCAAGAGAGAGAGAGGGCGAGAGACCGAAAGCGAGAGAGAGAATTTTTTAAAAAAGGTATTTGTTCGTTTTACATTAGGTAGGTTACAATTATCGCACTTATACCAACAACATTTTTTTCCCACTCCATTAGTTAAATTAACTTTAAATTTAGAATAAAAATTCCCGCCCGGCCGCGCCCCCACCATTTTCACACCGCAAGCGTGAGCGGCGCGTGAGCAGCGCGTATTTTTTTCGGCGCCCATGTTGATCAATGAGTGCATTCACACCGGGAGCAGGAGCAGCGCGTGAGCGTCAAGCAGGAGCGGCGCGTGAGCAGCAGTGAAGCGGGGGTTTCGGCGGCGATCCTATTTTTGCTGCGCTGCTGACGCTTCTGACGCTCAATTAAAGTGAAAGCACACGTTTAAAGGACAAAATAAATGTAATTTCACACAAAAAGTGCCTAAAATGCACACAGGAAGCACGTGTAGTGTATTTGAACAATAACTGGAGTATGTCAGAAAAGAAAACGAAGAATAAAAAATATCTGTGGAAGATTTTATCAAATGATTATTCAGTTTGGGTGAACGTATGGTTATGATTATAAAAAATAAAGTAAACTAGCCAGAAAATATAACAAGCTTTCGTTTAGTTTAGTATTTAATAGGCTACTCAGACAGGTAAAGGCTCTCGGTCTGCAGCTGCAGTCACGGTGTAAAGCGAAAGCACACTTGATGGACAAAATAAATATATCACAAAAGCGCTCAATGCACACAAGAAGCACATGTGGTGTGTTTTAACAATAACTGGAGTATGTAGCCTAATTAAAGAAAACGAAGAATTAAAATCATCTGTAGAAGATTTACCCATTTAAACTAGTTTTAATTATTCAGTTTGGGTGAAAGTATTATTAAAATTATAGTAAACTAGCCAGAAAATATAATAATTTATTTTAGTTTAGTATTTAATACTCAGACAGGTATGCTCTATCATTGTGGGAGCCGCTGCTGTGACGCTGCACCAACGCTTCCAGTGTGAATACTCTCGCGCGTCTGCAGCTGCGATTAGTAGGCTATATGCGTGCAAAATACGCTCGACTGTGCCATCCGTTCCGTGGAAGAGTGCTTTTCGCTGCTTCGAGACCATGGGCGCATATTTGGATGACATCGCATCTCTCAAAGAAAAGGAGAATAGCCTACAATAGTTCTTCAGGATTGCTTAAGACTGAAAAAAGGCCCTGACTCATGGAGACTCACGGGATGGTGGGCAGACGTCTGGTTGCTGGATCTAAACCACTGGATGCGCTTAAATTCATCTGTGAAAAAGGGATGGAATCATTTTTTCCGAGCCCGATCTCACGAAAATGCGTATAAATAGTCCGAGTTTGCAATCTCGTGGAATGTATACGCCAAAATGAGTTTTAGCGTGCACTTTATGGCGTATTATACATACGAACCCCCCACCCCACCACCCTAAACCTATCCAAGAGCGTGTCATATCATATGCACGCCATAAAGTGCGTATATGCACGCAAAAAAGATTTTACACTCGTACTATACGCATGACCATGAGATTGCGTTGATTTTTCCAAATGTTTTTATAGCATTAAAAGAGTGCTTCTCACTCTCGCCGTCACTGTGAGCTCTGGAGAACGCAGTTTCTCAGAGCTTAAACTGATTGAAAATTATCTCTGAAGTACAAAGACACAAGACAGACCTATATTGCAATTGAGCACGAACTTGCTGAAAAAGTTAAACTCGAGCACGCAATCAAAGCCGTTTGCCGCTGCGAAAGCCCGATGCGCACGCTTCTGAAATGTAGGCTATTAGTTATGTGAATGTGTGTTTGTGTGTATCAGTCAAGAAAAAATCGAAACCTCCAATGAGCTAAAAAGTTGTGTGCATGTTTAGTTTTATTCTGTACACTGTCTATTATTAAAAAAAATATATATGCAGCTGTAGCACTGTGTACTTTTTTCACGTTGCAGAATAAAAAATAAAATCTGAAAACATGCTTGCACGTTTTTATTTTAGTGTAATTTCATAGATAAAGAAACTATTAATTTGTTTAAATGCATCTTAAGGATACCTAATTGTGAGTGTGAGGTGGGGGCGGCACGATCATGCTCTGCCTAGAGCGACATTTTAGCTTGCGCCGGCCCTGCAGCCAAACTGAGACAAAGGTTTATTTTTCCTGTGTCTCAGGCTTTTCTCTGGAGCAATAAGATGCACTAAATCTCAATTTAGTCTCCGTTTAAGTTTCAGAAGAGACCTCAACAAGCTTTAATATAATGCTCAGAGTTTCTCAACTTCTGTGTCTCCTTGTGATCTCAGACAGAGAAATCAGAGAGTTCTCTCCATGAACTCAATATACTCTCATCCCAGCTTCAATTCATGCATCTCATGCTTAACTCAGATAGAGCAAAGGAAGAGATTTCCACAAGTGCTTATTGAATTCTCAGACTTGGATCACTTGGTTGTTTCATATATATGATATCCACAGTTTTTTTTTTAATATAATGTATTACTGTATGAATAAATTAATTGTAAATCTTTTATTTTAGGCTGCAAAGACCCTATTATTTTATATTATTTTCTATAAATGATTTGAAATATTTCACTGCATGTAATTCAGTAAAATAATTTTATTAACCACACAAAACGCATTGTAAAATAAAAAAAAAGAGTAATTTATTGGTAACTTGAGAGCAAATAAAGTACAATTTCAACATTTCAGATGTATCAAAGTTTAACTGCCAAAAACTCATATCATTAATAAAATGAATGTTGTATATTCAGATGTATGCATCTTCTCATGTTAGCCCCAAAGTGACCTTTTTGTATGACAATAGATTGAACTAGAACAGTTGAGATGGCATCACATGGTAACTGCGGTTACTCAACGCAATCTGTAATTTGTGCTCTCTTTTCTTTTATTCTTGCAGCTTACGTCATGCGCTGTAGTACACTTGATGGTTGGACACCGGTTGAAAAAAGTAAGGTCAAAAAAAGCCTTCATAAACAAATGCCGCATCAGGGCCACAACACTGTAAATATCGGATGGGGCACATGACAATGTCCACAAAAAGTCCTTTTTTTTTTCAAATGATGTTGGCGTCAGAGACTCAGTTTATTGTTGTGAATTCACTCTAAACACTCCAATTAATAAAATGTTGGAAGAGCAAAAAAATATATGTTGAACTATTTTTCTTACTTGTGCTTAGTTAAGAAGACTAATTATATTAAGTCTGCAGAAATATATTTGAAAAACATTAAATGAATTGATATTTTCAAATCCAGTCAACATTTAGAATTGCAAATGTTGACTGGACTAAAAAACGCGAATCCAGTCAACATTTTATAAAAGTAGGCTATGTAATGAGGACTCAGGTGGATTGGGATCCATGTGCAGTTTATTGGAAACACACAAACTCACAGTAGTAACAGGCAAAGGTCGGTAGCCAAGAATTAACAGTAGTATCACAGGCAAGGCGTAAATCTTAATCATACCAGGCAAGGGTCAGGGCAGGCAGCAAACAGTCGAATAACCAGAGTCCAGGCAAACACAGGTCAAAATGGCAGGCAGCAAGAATCAGAGTCGATAAACAGGCAGGTTCGTAAACAGGCAGATCAGAAACAACAATGGGTAAACGCTCAGAAATGTCGCCGGGGCAGAACAAGACTTCGCAGTGTGTGTTTGTGTGTGCTCAGAGAATATATAGGCCAGCTGATGGGGAACAGGTGGATGGTAATCAGTCCCGGCATGTGGGATTATGGGAAATGAAGTCCATGAGTGAGTTAGTAGGCCTACTCTGGTGAGCGCGACCTCTGATGGCCGACGGTGGGATCTTCACCAGCGGTTGTGACAGGCTATATGGCCAACACAATATTTTACTATGGTAAATAGATTTTTGTTTGTGCTGTTGAAATGGGCTGTTAGAAACATTTGATAAAATAGCCTATATCAGAACAATATTTGTGAAATTAGATGTATTTTCGATGTTTTGTTTATGATGGCATCTGCATTATAATGAGAAGATGGATCCTACAACACTTACATATTACATATTTAATATACATATATAATTCATGAACATATGTAGTTAATTGTGGCATTTAATCTGCCTAATTTTAATGAATACGTACAAGAGCTTGTTTGACTACGCGAAAGGATCTGTATTGCTCGTTTGATTTCGCGGAAGCATCTCTGGAGTACTTGTTTGATTTCGCGGAAGAATACAGATCAAAGGACTTCGCAAGGTTCAACGAGAGGCAGCAGCAGCAATTTTGAGGGTGCAGTTCACGCGTCAGGTAAGTGTTAATGATTAAACTGCAGACAAATATGTCGAACATATTAGGCCGGAGACACACTGCAAGCGTGGCGTTTCTGCTGCGTGGCGTTTTCTCTGTCTTTGCACACCAGAAGCGTGTCTGACGCGGCGCTGCTGCTGCTGCTGGGAAGCCCTATACTTCATGTTAAATATAAATATATTGCCTATTGATACAGCAAAGACAACGTCGGCAGTAGCCTATTGACCATATATATGGTATTGACGGCAAAATAGGCTACAGAATATTTCGTTCTGTATTGACAGGTTTAATATTTCAAAATCGATAATTATGTTGTTTTTTATTATTACAAGTAGGCTTATATCTGCATTTATGTTAACCCAACATGAAAATGTAATTTATTCATATGTATTTGGCGGCAGTGGCTCAGTGGTTCATGTAGGTTGTCTACAAACCAGAAGGTTGGTGGTTCAATCCCCGGTTCCACTTGACCAAGTGTCGAAGTGTCCATGAGCAACACACCTAACCCCAGCTGCTCCCGACGAGCTGGATGGCGCCTTACATGGCTGACATCGCCGTCGGTGTATGAATGGGTGAATGTGAGGCAAAAATGTAAAGCGCTTTGGATAAAAGCGCTATATAAATGCAGTCCATTTACCATGTATTCGTGTCAAAATGGCATAAACATCTTTTCCTAAAGACCATAAAAGTTAATGTGGTCTTTAACCATGTTTAAGTAATATTACATAATTTTGTTTTAAACTATAATACTATATAATGTATTTTAGATTTAATCTCAGCGTGTTGTGTGCTATTTTTGTGTCACACAAACTTACTCTCATTAGCTATAGGCCAAGGTACTGTGGTGATTTTTATACGTGCAAATTTACTGAAACTTGACAAACGTTTAACTTAATGTAGGCCAAATAATGTACGCTATTTAGGGTTACGTGGTTGTGTTGAACGTGATTTTTTTCGCGTTCCAACTTTTGAAATTGTCCTGTAAATTAAGGGAACAACATAACCATGAATACTATGATAAAATGGCGCTCATTTCATCGTCCTCACAATTGGGATGAATTCTAAACTTTAGTCACACATGCAAGTGAATTCTTAATATTGATAAAATGTATAAAGAATATAATTTTTTTATATTCTTTCTTTCTTCAACAGGGTTTGACCAAGATAACCATTGATGCTTTGTCGTTGCAAAGGTTCTCATCCAAGCCAGTCAGTTCTTCTTAAAGGGATAGTTAACCCAAAAATGAAAATTCTGTCATTTACCCTCATGTTGTTCCAAAACTGTATGAGTTTCTTTGTTCTGCTGAACACAAAATAAGATATTTGGAAGAATGTTTGTAACCAAGCAGATAGAGCAACCAATCACTACCATAGTAGGGGGAAAATACTATAGTAGTAAATGGTTGCTCCATCTGCTTGGTTACAAACATTCTTACATTCTTTCAAATATCTCATTTTGTGTTCAGCAGAAAAAAGAAAATTATACAGGATTTGAACAACATAAGGGCGAGTAAATGACAGAATTTTCATTGTTGGTGAACTATCCCTTTACCAGCTGAAACACTGGCAAGTAGCAAGAATGCTCAACTGTATCTACTTTGACTGTGTGTGTATTTTCAAAACTAAAGGTGCATTAAAGACATTATAGAAAAGTGACAAGGGCTTTGGTCATTTTTTATTATTTAAAGAAATTTGAAATTAAATCTTATGAAAATGTTTTGTTTGTATGCCAAATGTTAAAAATGCAGATGATACAATGTGCTTTAAATTGTTTTTATCCTTGCTATAACATGTTGTAACTAGTTCCACCACTGCAATTTCTAGTAACAATTCAAACCATTTAAAAATGAAACCCCTAATTAAAACGTTTTAGTTGAATTAATTCTAAAAACAGGTTGAGTAAACGTACATTTTAAAGTTGAAGTCAAGTTTGAGCCAACTAAAAATTATTAATTCAATTAACTTTAAAAATAATTGAGCAAACGTACATTTTAATGTTGAAGTCAAGTTGAGCCAATTAAAAAATATTAATTCAGGTAACAATTTCTAGAACGAAATTGAGTGAACGTAAAAAATCTGTGGAACTAGTTACTAAATTATAATTAGTTGAAAGCACTAGAAATTTTTTACAGTGTTGTTGTAAACCTGGCCAGCCACTGCTCATAACATTGTAACTGTTTTAAAAATATAATTTTACAAAAAAAAGCACTTTAGTTCATATTTTGTAATGACCATGTTTAAACCGTTTTTGCTTTCTTTAAAATGTCTTTAAATTTGTTAATGCTATTTTGATTTAAATAAAAAAGATTCAGATTCAAATTTCTTTATTACATCAGCTAATCTGCCATTTGCTATAGATTTTTAAAGCCTGATGGTTGTGGATAGATCTTCTGTCTGTCCTGCAGTGAAGAGAGAGTAGCATTCCCGGCCGTTGTTTCTTTGGTCCATCAAGATGTTCTGCAGTGGATGAGCTATGTTGTTTAGAATGGTGAATCTAGTCTGGTAGGAAGAAAAGGTCGTATGATTGAATTAGTAATTCATGTGTGTGGGTGTGTGTTTGTGTGCATGAGAGGGAGAGTGAGCGAGAGACTCGGATATTGCTCCATAGTAGCTCCAGTATTGCTCATTTTCTTTTTCAAAGGAGAAATAAAGGAGTCATTAAAAACACAGAATTGAGATTAGCAAGGCATCTCCTTTTAGTCTCAGGTATGACTCCCTCTGATTATTCTGTCTCACCTATTGCTCCTAGTGAATTTTAGGATAAATAGATGAGAAACATTTTAGACAAAATAGAGATTAAAATAAGGCTCAGATGAGAATCTCAAATTTGTTACCTGAGCTATAGAAAAGCAAGCTTTGAGCAGTAAAATTTTCCTCTGGGCAGGTCTCGTGAGGTCTCGTGTTACTCCTAAACTCTCATGCCCCCCAACAATAGATTGGACCCTCTCTGAACTCTGTCTAGACTCGGTCTAGCCCGAAATCAGCCCTCTCTGAACTTGGTCTGGACTCTGACTACACCCTCTCTGAACTCGGTCTTGACTTGGACACAAACCTCTCTGAACTCGGTCTCGACCCTCTCTGAACTTGGTCTCAACTTTGACTCAGCCCTCTCTGAACTCAGTCTCGACCCTCTATGAACTCGGTCTTGTCTCGGACTCAGCCTTCTCTGAACTCCGTCTCGACTCGGACTCAACCCTCTCTGAACTCGGTCTCGACTCGGACTCAGCCCTCTCTGAACTTGGTCTCGACTCGGACTCAACCCTCTCTGAACTCAGTCTCGACCCTCTAGGAACTCGGTCTCGACTCGGACTCAGCCCTCTCTGAACTTGGTCTCGACTCGGACTCAACCCTCTCTGAACTCAGTCTCGACCCTCTATGAACTCGGTCTTGTCTCGGACTCAGCCTTCTCTGAACTCCGTCTCGACTCGGACTCAACCCTCTCTGAACTTGGTCTCGACTCGGACTCAACCCTCTCTGAACTCAGTCTCGACCCTCTAGGAACTCGGTCTCGACTCGGACTCAGCCTTCTCTGAACTCGGTCTCGACTCGGACTCAGCCCTCTCTGAATTTGGTCTCGACACAGACTCGACCCTCTCTGAACTCGGTCTCATCTCGGACTCAGCCCTCTCTGAACTCGGTCTCATCTCGGACTCAGCCCTCTCTGAACTCGGTCTCGACTCGGACTCGACTCTCTCTGAACTCGGCCTCGACTCGGTCTCGACCCTCTCAGTACTCGGTCTCGACCTGGACTCAGCCCTCTCTGAACTCGGTCTCGTCTCAGACTCAGCCCTCTCTGTACTCGGTCTCGTCTCGGACTCAGCCTCCTTTGAACTCGGTCTCGTCTCGGACTCAGCTCTCTCTGAACTTGGTCTCGACTCAGACTCGACTCTCTCTGAACTCTGTCTCGACTCGGACTAGCCCGAAATCAGCCCTCTCTGAACTTGGTCTCGACTTGAACACGAACCTCTCTGAACTCGGTCTTGTCTCGGACTCAGCCTTCTCTGAACTCGGTCTCGACTCGGACTCAACCCTCTCTGAACTTGGTCTCGACTCGGACTCAGCCCTCTCTGAACTTGGTCTCGACTCAGACTCAACCCTCTCTGAACTCGATCTCGACTCGGACTCAGCACTCTCTGAACTCAGTCTCGACCCTCTATGAACTCGGTCTTGTCTCGGACTCAGCCTTCTCTGAACTCGGTCTCGACTCCGACTCAGCCCTCTCTGAACTTGGTCTCGACACAGACTCAGCCCTCTCAGAACTCTGTCTCAACTCGGACTTGACCCACTCTGAACTCGGCCTCGACTCGGACTCGACTCTCTCTGAACTCAGTCTCGTTTCAGACTCAGCCCTCTCTAAACTCGGTCTGGACTCAGACTCAGCCCTCTCTGTACTCGGTCTCGATTCGGACTCATTCCTCTCTAAACTCGGTCTCGACTAGGACTCAGCATTCTCTGAACTCGGTCTCGTCTCGGACTCAGCCCTCTCTGAACTTGGTCTCGACTTGGACCTGACCCTCTCTGAACTTGGTCTCGACTCTGACTCGACCGTCTCTGAACTCGGTCTTGACTCGGACTCGACCAGGTTACATATACCAAAGTAAACAGCAGGACTCACCTTTTCAGATGATGCTAGTGGCTTATCTGTATAAGAAATTATGGTGGTGTGTAATCTGGTTTTTAAACTAGCAGCAGTCGTTGTTGCATAATATACTATTTCATATAGGGTGATTTCAGGGTGACTGGGACACTTTTTGCCATTAGGATGAAAAAGTGCCCCAATCACTCTGAATTCACCCTAAAGTACATGCATTTTCTTCAAATTACTATGTCATGGATTGTCCCATCATCATGGTTCTGATATCACCAGATTACAGACAGTCTTGTACATCCATATCTGAAAAGTTATCCTCCCAAACATCAATATCTTTTTATATATACAAATATAACAATTTATTTGATTGTTATAAAGGCTAATATAAAACATACAACAAAAACATCGTCAAATTATGGCAGATTTGGATATCCCTGACTGTCTTGAAAAAAATCTAAATATAGCATGGATGGCTACCTACAATAGACTTCATACAAACCTGCTGTGCAGAAACAGTAGGACGATAATGGCAAAAACATTTTTTGTCCCAAAAAAACTAGTAAAGCTACTCATTTGAAATGATTATCATGTTCAAAGTACTTGTATGGACTCTACAAACAAACTGGTACCAAAGAGATTTTGCCCCCTAAGGTGGTACCAAATGCTGGCTTGGCCCATGAACTAAATATGAATGAACAGGGAATAAAGAGGATTGTTTCCCTCTGCTGGACAGGGTATGGTTTAACAGGCAAAAAAAGTTATAGAACAGGAAAAGTGTGTTTCCTGTTGAAACAGGACGGTTAGAGGGTTGCCAGCTACAGCAAAGGAAAATAAGAGACAACATTGGTTTGTTTGCACCTGCATTTAATGTTGAAATAATGGTGAAAATCAAATCAATGGTTGGAAGCACATAAAATCTGGGGAAGTACTCATAGAAACTGAATGGGAAAAACACTCAAAATGACAGCTGGAGAAAATGTAAAACACTGCTAATCATCTTCAAATTGATAACATTGTTGCCAGATTATTCATATTTCACATAGTTTATTGAAACACATGGAAGGAGCATTTTATGCAATTTATGTAGATTTTTGAATTTTTAAAAGTGCATTTTATTGGGCTTGGTCAGTGCTTCAAAAAAAAAATTAAAAAAAAAATTCTTAATTCGTACATCTACGTAGTGTAAAATGAAATGTACTCATTCTGACCTTCAAGAGCTGTTTTTAAAAAATCACATTGAAAGAAGCAAAAGTTAAATAACCATACAATATATACATATTACACAATGTTGGAGTGCAGAATGAAAAAGTACAAGATAAAAAAACAAACTAAAAATGTATTAAATAGCTGTAACCCTTTTAACTGTGACTACAAGAATTCCTTACACACTGAATATATATCTAAACAATTAAATAAATATCAAATGTGCCAACTTTAATCAGAGACTGTAGAGAATCCCTTACAAAAAAAGAAGTGCATTCAAGTGTGCTGTTAGGATCCTTTAAAACTAAAAATAAGAAATTATTATTTCTGTCTGTTGTACACATCTTGTAATAATTACTTTAATGAGCTCATTGTGTTTACTATTTCGATTGAGTAGCCTAGTAAATACTTTGTTTCATATATACATGTTTTTTGCTTCCAATACAATATATTTGTTTGAAAATTTTTATTTATAAAGAAAATAGATATGTTCCTAATTTTGAGTATGTGAATTTTTGTGTAGTCCACTGGTAGCGTACATAGGAATTTAATTAAGATCTACTTTATTCTTTGCCTGCCACTGATGTAATTTCCATCAATCTAGGTTTTCACTGTAACATAGTAAGGGATTATTAATCTATTACTCATCTTCTTTAAGAGTACAGATTCTCCAGTTCAAAACACAACCAAAGAAGAAGCAGAAAAAACTATTTTCTTACAAGCATTGCTTGCACGCATGTATGTTTGTGCAATCATCATGCATTTAACAGCACATAAATCAACACTGAACTGAATGAAATATTGTTCAGGGAAGAGCCAGAAGAAGAAGTAGCCAGGTGGAGACCCAGACGACAGCCATGAGAAAGGCCCGTGGCAGAGTTTTTGGAGAGAGGAGCCATAGTAAAAGATTAGCTTGTCAACACCAGGGGAACAATGGACGAAGATGTAGACAACGGATGTCCTTGAATCAGGCAGAGCAATGTCTGACTAAGGTGAAGGAACTGAGGAAGCCCGGAGGAGCCAAGGAAGAGCTGAGAGGTTTAGAGGGTGTGTGATGGGCTCAACTGCTGGAGGTGGAGCCAGGGAATCCTAATGACTTGATAGAGCTTGGAGACTTTTGAGACATTTTGTGAGGCTTGGGCTGTAGGGCCCATAGCTTGCTCAATTAATTAATTTAACTCAGAAGAACGTACCGCAGAAAAACAAACAAAGCTACTGCACACAGACCAAACAATGAACTGAAAGAACTGAGGTCTTAAATACACAGGGAGAGTAATCAACATAAAGCAGAACAGATGCAGGTACCAGGGAAACTAACTAAATATAACTTGGAACAGTGAAAACAAAAACAAAAGAACATAACAGAATATACATGTTACAATAGTATAGTTACATTCAAATTAGTTTACTTACTACATAAAGTATAGTTAAACTGTACTTTTTTATATAAGGGATTGTATGTGGCCAGAAGTTTTTCCCATGTCCGATCCTTAGGCCAACAGTTTTCTTGATTTCTTCACAGTAATCCTGATGGTCCCATTAATGTTTGCTTGAAAGTGCTTAGCAAACTGAAATAAAAATGTAAAACTTTATATATACGTTATAAAAATGCGTAATAAACAGACATTTTAGACTGTAGATAATTCTACGGTTGGCCAGCTCTTTCTCAAATTTCTTTAAGATTGTTGATGTTTTTTTTCATGGGTAGATCAAATTTTCATTGCAAATGCTAGCTTGATATATTTTATTTTGTCAGTAATTTTTTTATTATTTACAGTTTGACAGGTTAATGCTCACAATTGGACGAAATACTTTAGACATAAATTAGCTTACCTTTTCAATATATGTAATGATCGCATCATTTCTCAGATCAATACGGGATCTCATTTTGAATGCTGCATAAGCAAATGTCATATCTATGAAAGTCAAATTAGATTAATTTCAATGTAGGTGAATACTTTGCATGAACTTACATAAAAAAAATCTAGGAGGTAAATAATAAAGAATGCATGAATAGATAAATTTGGCCTACTTCGGGGAAGAGCATCTGGAGCTGATGTTGCTGATTGAGTTGTTGTCAGTTGAGCTGTGGATTTTAATGTAGTTGATATTGATGAAGATGTTGTTTGAGCTTTAGATGTGGATGATACAGTTGTTGGTGCAGAGGTTGACGTAGGTTCAAATGCAGTTGTTCGTGTAGGTGATGCTCCTGCTTGAGTTGTGGTTTCAGTTGTTGCTGGAGTTGTTGTGGGTTCAGATGCAGATGTTGGTGTAGTTGATGCTCCTGTTTGAGTTGTGGATGTGGTTTCAGTTGTTGCTGCATCTGTTGTCGTTGGATCAGATGCAGATGTTTCCGTAATTGATGCTCCTGTTTGAGTTGTGGATGTGGTTTCAGTTGTGGATATGGTTACATTTGTTGCGGCAGCTGTTATCGTTGGTTCAGATGCAGATGTTGTCGTAGTTGTAGATGTGGTTTCAGTTGTTGCTGCAGCTGTTGTCGTTGGTTCAGATGCAGATGTTGTCGTATTTGTGGATGTGGTTTCAGTTGTTGCTGCAGCTGTTGGCGTTGGTTTAGATGCAGATGTTGGTGTAGTTGATGCTCCTCTTTGAAATGTAGATGTGGTTTCAGTTGTTCCTGCTTCAGCTGTTGTCATTGGTTCAGATGTAGATTTTGGTGTAGTTGATGCTCCTGTTTGAGTTGTGGATGTGGTTTCAGTTGTTGCTGCAGCTGTTGTCGTTGGTTCAGATGCAGATGTTGGTGTAGTTGATGCTCCAGTTTGAGTTGTGGATGAGGTTTCAGTTGTTGCTGAAGCTGTTGTCGTTGGTTTAGATGCAGATGTTGTTATAATTGTGGTTGTGGTTTCAGTTGCTGTTGCAGCTGTTGTCATTGGTTTAGATGCAGATGTTGTCGTAGTTGATGCTTCTGTTTGAGTTGTGGATGTGCTTTCAGTTGTTGCTGCAGCTGTTGTCGTTGGTTCAGATGCAGATGTTGGTGTAGTTGATGCTCCTGTTTGAGTTGTGGATGCGGTTTCAGTTGTTGCTGCAGCTGTTGTCATTGGTTCAGATGCAGATGTTGGTGTAGTTGATGCTCCTGTTTGAGTTGTGGATGTGGTTTCAGTTGTTGCGGCAGCTGTTGTCATTGGTTCAGATGCAGATGTTAGTGTTGGTGTAGTTGATGCTCCAGTTTGAGTTGTGGATCTGGTTTCAGTTGTTGCTGCAGCTGTTGTCGTTGGTTCAGATGCAGATGTTGTTATAATTGTGGATGTGGTTTCAGTTGTTGCTGCAGCTGTTGTCGTTGGTTCAGATGCAGATGTTATCATAGTTGTGGATGTGGTTTCAGTTGTTGCTGCAGCTGTTGTCAATGGTTCAGATGCAGATGTTATCATAGTTGTAGATGTGGTTTCAGTTGTTGCTGCTTCAGCTGTTGTCGTTGGTTCAGAGGCAGATGTTGGTGTAGTTGATGCTCCTGTTTGAGTTGTGGATGTGGTTTCAGTTGTTGCTGCAGCTGTTGTCGTTGGTTCAGATGCAGATGTTGTCGTAGTTGATGCTCCTGTTTGAGTTGTGGATGTGCTTTCAGTTGTTGCTGCAGCTGTTGTCGTTGGATCAGATGCAGATGTTAGTGTAGTTGATGCTCCTGTTTGAGCCTTGGATGTGCTTTCAGTTGTTGCTGCAGCTGTTGTCGTTGGATCAGATGCAGATGTTGGTGTAGTTGATGCTCCTGTTTGAGTTGTGGATGTGGTTTCAGTTGTTGCTGCAGCTGTTGTCGTTGAATCAGATGCAGTTGTTGTCGTAGTTGATGCTTGTGTTTGAGTTGTGGATGTGGTTTCAGTTGTTGCTGCAGCTGTTGTCGTTGGTTCAGATGCAGGTGTTGGTGTAGTTGATGCTTCTGTTTGAGTTGTGGATGGGGTTTCAGTTGTTGCTGCAGCTGTTGTCGTTGGATCAGATGCAGATGTTGGTGTAGTTGATGCTTCTGTTTGAGTTGTGGATGAGGTTTCAGTTGTTGCTGCAGCTGTTGTCGTTGGATCAGATGCAGATGTTTCTGTAGTTGATGCTCCAGTTTGAGTTGTGGATGTGGTTTCAGTTGTTGCTGCAGCTGTTGTCGTTGGTTCAGATGCAGATGTTGGTGTAGTTGATGCTTCTGTTTGAGTTGTGGATGGGGTTTCAGTTGTTGCTGCAGCTGTTGTCGTTGGATCAGATGCAGATGTTGGTGTAGTTGATGCTTCTGTTTGAGTTGTGGATGAGGTTTCAGTTGTTGCTGCAGCTGTTGTCGTTGGATCAGATGCAGATGTTTCTGTAGTTGATGCTCCAGTTTGAGTTGTGGATGTGGTTTCAGTTGTTGCTGCAGCTGTTGTCGTTGGTTCAGATGCAGATGTTGTTGTAGTTGATGCTTGTGTTTGAGTTGTGGATGTGGTTTCAGTTGTTGCTGCAGCTGTTGTCGTTGGATCAGATGCAGATGTTGGTGTAGTTGATGCTTCTGTTTGAGTTGTGGATGAGGTTTCAGTTGTTGCTGCAGCTGTTGTCATTGGTTCTGATGCAGATGTTGTCGTAGTTGATGCTCCAGTTTGAGTTGTGGATGTGGTTTCAGTTGTTGCTGCAGCTGTTGTCGTTGGTTCAGATGCAGATGTTGGTGTAGTTGATGCTTCTTTTTGAGTTGTGGATGAGGTTTCAGTTGTTGCTGCAGCTGTTGTCGTTGGTTCAGATGCAGATGTTGTCGTAGTTGATGCTCCTGTTTGAGTTGTGGATGTGGTTTCAGTTGTTGCTGCAGCTGTTGTCGTTGGTTCAGATGCAGATGTTGTCGTAGTTGATGCTTCTTTTTGAGTTGTGGATGAGGTTTCAGTTGTTGCTGCAGCTGTTGTCGTTGGTTCAGATGCAGATGTTGTCGTAGTTGATGCTCCTGTTTGAGTTGTGGATGTGGTTTCAGTTGTTGCTGCAGCTGTTGTCGTTGGTTCAGATGCAGATGTTGTCGTAGTTGATGCTCCTGTTTGAGTTGTGGATAGGGTTTCAGTTGTTGCTGCAGCTGTTGTCGTTGGTTCAGATGCAGATGTTGGTGTAGTTGATGCTTCGTTTTGAGTTGTGGATGAGGTTTCAGTTGTTGCTGCAGCTGTTGTCGTTGGTTCAGATGCAGATGTTGTCGTAGTTGATGCTCCTGTTTGAGTTGTGGATGTGGTTTCAGTTGTTGCTGCAGCTGTTGTCGTTGGTTCAGATGCAGATGTTGTCGTAGTTGATGCTCCTGTTTGAGTTGTGGATGGGGTTTCAGTTGTTGCTGCAGCTGTTGTCGTTGGTTCAGATGCAGATGTTGGTGTAGTTGATGCTCCTGTTTGAGTTGTGGATGGGGTTTCAGTTGTTGCTGCAGCTGTTGTCGTTGAATCAGATGCAGATGTTGTCGTAGTTGATGCTTGTGTTTGAGTTGTGGATGTGGTTTCAGTTGTTGCTGCAGCTGTTGTCGTTGGTTCAGATGCAGATGTTGTCGTAGTTGATGCTCCAGTTTGAGTTGTGGATGTGGTTTCAGTTGTTGCTGCAGCTGTTGTCGTTGGTTCAGATGCAGATGTTGTCGTAGTTGATGCTTGTGTTTGAGTTGTGGATGTGGTTTCAGTTGTTGCTGCAGCTGTTGTCGTTGGATCAGATGCAGATGTTGGTGTAGTTGATGCTTCTGTTTGAGTTGTGGATGAGGTTTCAGTTGTTGCTGAAGCTGTTGTCGTTGGTTCTGATGCAGATGTTGTCGTAGTTGATGCTCCAGTTTGAGTTGTGGATGTGGTTTCAGTTGTTGCTGCAGCTGTTGTCGTTGGTTCAGATGCAGATGTTGGTGTAGTTGATGCTTCTTTTTGAGTTGTGGATGAGGTTTCAGTTGTTGCTGCAGCTGTTGTCGTTGGTTCAGATGCAGATGTTGTCGTAGTTGATGCTCCTGTTTGAGTTGTGGATGTGGTTTCAGTTGTTGCTGCAGCTGTTGTCGTTGGTTCAGATGCAGATGTTGTCGTAGTTGATGCTTCTTTTTGAGTTGTGGATGAGGTTTCAGTTGTTGCTGCAGCTGTTGTCGTTGGTTCAGATGCAGATGTTGTCGTAGTTGATGCTCCTGTTTGAGTTGTGGATGTGGTTTTAGTTGTTGCTGCAGCTGTTGTCGTTGGTTCAGATGCAGATGTTGTCGTAGTTGATGCTCCTGTTTGAGTTGTGGATGGGGTTTCAGTTGTTGCTGCAGCTGTTGTCGTTGGTTCAGATGCAGATGTTGGTGTAGTTGATGCTTCGTTTTGAGTTGTGGATGAGGTTTCAGTTGTTGCTGCAGCTGTTGTCGTTGGTTCAGATGCAGATGTTGTCGTAGTTGATGCTCCTGTTTGAGTTGTGGATGTGGTTTCAGTTGTTGCTGCAGCTGTTGTCGTTGGTTCAGATGCAAATGTTGTCGTAGTTGATGCTCCTGTTTGAGTTGTGGATGGGGTTTCAGTTGTTGCTGCAGCTGTTGTCGTTGGTTCAGATGCAGATGTTGGTGTAGTTGATGCTCCTGTTTGAGTTGTGGATGGGGTTTCAGTTGTTGCTGCAGCTGTTGTCGTTGAATCAGATGCAGATGTTGTCGTAGTTGATGCTTGTGTTTGAGTTGTGGATGTGGTTTCAGTTGTTGCTGCAGCTGTTGTCGTTGGTTCAGATGCAGATGTTGTCGTAGTTGATGCTCCAGTTTGAGTTGTGGATGTGGTTTCAGTTGTTGCTGCAGCTGTTGTCGTTGGTTCAGATGCAGATGTTAGTGTAGTTGATGCTCCTGTTTGAGTTGTGGATGTGGTTTCAGTTGTTGCTGCAGTTGTTGTCGTTGGTTCAGATACAGATGTTGTCATAGTTGTGGATGTGGTTTCAGTTGTTGCTGCAGCTGTTGTCGTTGGATCAGATGCAGATGTTGGTGTAGTTGATGCTTCTGTTTGAGTTGTGGATGTGCTTTCAGTTGTTGCCGCAGCTGTTGTTGTTGGATCAGATGCAGATGCTGGTGTAGTTGATGCTTCTGTTTGAGTTGTGGATGAGGTTTCAGTTGTTGCTACAGCTGTTGTCGTTGGTTCAGATGCAGATGTTGTCGTAGTTGATGCTCCAGTTTGAGTTGTGGATGTGGTTTCAGTTGTTGCTGCAGCTGTTGTCGTTGGTTCAGATGCAGATGTTAGTGTAGTTGATGCTCCTGTTTGAGTTGTGGATGTGGTTTCAGTTGTTGCTGCAGTTGTCGTCGTTGGTTCAGATACAGATGTTGTCATAGTTGTTGATGTGGTTTCAGTTGTTGCTGCAGCTGTTGTCGTTGGATCAGATGCAGATGTTGGTGTAGTTGATGCTTCTGTTTGAGTTGTGGATGTGCTTTCAGTTGTTGCCGCAGCTGTTGTTGTTGGATCAGATGCAGATGTTGGTGTAGTTGATGCTCCTGTTTGAGTTGTGGATGTGCTTTCAGTTGTTGCTGCAGCTGTTGTCGTTGGATCAGATGCAGATGTTGGTGTAGTTGATACTTCTGTTTGAGTTGTGGACGAGGTTTCAGTTGTTGCTGCAGCTGTTGTCGTTGGTTCAGATGCAGATGTTGTCGTAGTTGATACTCCAGTTTGAGTTGTGGATGAGGTTTCAGTTGTTGCTGCAGCTGTTGTCGTTGGTTTAGATGCAGATGTTGTCGTAGTTGATGCTCCAGTTTGAGTTGTGGATGTGCTTTCAGTTGTTGCTGCTGCTGTTGTCGTTGGTTCAGATGCAGATGTTAGTGTAGTTGATGCTCCTGTTTGAGTTGTGGATGTGGTTTCAGTTGTTGCTGTTGTTGTTGTCGTTGGTTCAGATACAGATGTTGTCATAGTTGTGGATGAGGTTTCAGTTGTTGCCGCAGCTGTTGTTGTTGGATCAGATGCAGATGTTGGTGTAGTTGATGCTCCTGTTTGAGTTGTGGATGTGCTTTCAGTTGTTGCTGCAGCTGTTGTCGTTGGATCAGATGCAGATGTTGGTGTAGTTGATGCTTCTGTTTGAGTTGTGGACGAGGTTTCAGTTGTTGCTGCAGCTGTTGTCGTTGGTTCAGATGCAGATGTTGTCGTAGTTGATACTCCAGTTTGAGTTGT